>NW_021635727.1:0-50650 GCF_004799145.2 Neltuma alba
TAAATGCTATTTATGATGAGTAGATTATGTCTCCATGGCCATACATCAAGGAGGTAGCTTTAAGCATGCTAATATGTCACTAATTAACAAGAGAACAAGCAAGTTGCATATAGTGCATTAGCATCCATCTAGCATGATTAATATGATATTGTTTGCTATTGAGATTCTCCTGAATCTCACCCTCCCTAACCAACCATTTTGGTCAATCATCAATGGGCAATAATGGCATGAGAAGCAAGGAGAAGAAAGTGGAGAATTGTTCATGTTAAAGAATCATATTATTATTCAATATGTAATTCTCCTATTATATAATTTATCTTATGGATGCCAATGATGCCATATATTTAATTATAATTCCTATGGCATGAATGAAAGTGTATGAGCATGAATGGAAAAGAGTAAGCCCATGTTATGTATGCCAAAGAATTAAAGTAAAGAGATGTTAAGGGATAAAACGTAGGTCTAAAGCAGTGAGCTTGTAGCTCTAGTTTGACCTATCAAACGAATGAGTTAAGTCATGAGATTTGGCAGACTCATTGTACACATCCCAATCTTTAAAATGAGAGGTAGATCATTGCAATTGGATATGTACACAAGGAGATACAAATTTCCAAAGTTGAGGCATAGAATCTGGAAGTTTAAGATTTTACAAAATGAACAGTAATATTTATTAATTAAACTGTATGAATTTGGCAAGGATAAGTCCAATTGGATATTTTTTCCTTAAAGAGGATCAAAATATCTTTCCGTAGAATTTTAGAACACCTCAATACGATTTTTATGGAATTAGTGATGAATATTTGAAGTTAGACCTATAATCTGGAAATTAAACAGTGAATGGTAACCCGAGTAATTATGTTGAAATTTTAAATCCACGGGCTTGTGTCATGATTTGCTTGAACCATAACGCTTACGAATGCGTGCTCTGAGAGGTTAAAGGTAGAACGTTTCATAGGCAATTGGCCAAAACACCCCAGAATCAAGTCAAATTAAAATGCAAAATATGCGCAAGAATGCAAATGCCAAAGTATAAAAAGCAAGATATTTATTTCTATTTGCAAAAATTTTTATGCTATGAAATGTAAAAGCTAAGTTCAAAAACTAAAACTCAATGAGAATCAACCCAAATCACAGTGGTATGAAAAACCAATTACTAGGGAACCAATTTCTTGGCTCCCTATCAACAGCGCCATTGATTGGGACCAGAATGTCGCCTTCCAAGTCATCAAAAATTGTGATTGCACAAATAATATAGTATAGAGCACAACCAATCATTCTTCTCAAGGAGCGCATTATTGGAAAACAACCTAGTTTAAATTGGTAATCCAAAACATGATGACTTAGGTAAAGAAAAGGGCGATTTTCAACTGTTTAAGGTGGTGTAATAAATGAAAAGTATAGAGAATTAAATGTTTTTGGTATTTTAATTGAATGAAGAAATTTTTGGATTTTTTGGATTAAAAGGGAATTATGGTGAAATAGTCTCTTCATGATGGAAACTCAGCTATCACTGCTCTTTAAAATGATTGGGAGTTTTATAAAATCTCTAAGTCTGAAGAAAATCCCAAGTAATCACTTGGGTCAATGTCTTAATTAATGAAAACTCACTTTAATCAAAGTTAATTAACATCTCTTAAAACATTGTTAGAAACTACTTAGAGTGCAAGATGAATGAATGATGCAAATATCTTCAGAAAGTCAATCGAAAATCATTGAATACCAAGCATACAGATTAATCACCAATAATAATTAAATGAACACAGGGATTCAAAACTAATATGTATATGTGAATCAACATTAACAACATCTGATCCAAATACATTCAATAGTCTAAACAAAAGATTTACAATCATAAATCAAGTCTGAAACGAATGCAGAAATCTCTAAATCTAGAAATCTCTAATATAGAATAAAAAACAAGTTTAGACCGATAACTACCCTATTAGTTCCTTGAGCTCAAGCTTCATCCTCTATCACCAAGAGGCTAAGGGTTTAGCCTCACATGCCTTCAAACCACTCGCAATCGCTTGGTTAATGCTAAAAATGGGGTTGGAAAAATAGAGAAGAAGGTGGTTGAAGTGGTTTAATCGGTTTAGAAATGCAGAAAATGATGACGCGTAATTGGTGGACATGCTCGGCCAGCTCATCAATATCATCAGCTAGGGTGTCCAAGGTAACAGGTTCAGGGGCTTCCTGATCTTCCTGGCCTTCTGGCCTTCTTGGGCTAGTGCACCAGCTGCAGGGGCTATTCCAACATTATAGACAGGTTGGCTGGGAGGAGGTGGGTCAATGACGAGCTGTTTAAGGCAATCATATCAAAATAAGGGGGCTGGCTCGAAGTAGCTGTCATTATTGTACTCAAGGACATTGGCAGCGCGGAAAAGGTCAATGACTATGTATCAAAAAATAATGCTGTTGGTGAGTTTGGAGGTGTTGATGGCATCATAGAGAGCTAAGTAAATGGTGTTGGCTACATCAAATGATCGGCTAGTCATGAGAAGGTAGATGTATAGGGCTTGGTGCTTAGGATGTTGGCTAGGTAGGTGGCGGGTACTAAGTTATTGCAGATGAAGTGCAGCCAGGGACAAGCCTCAGGTTAGAATTTGGACTACTTTAGGTACTATTTGTTATACGGGGGTGATGCCAAGTGGCACCTTCATGACACAGGTTTGGACAACATCGTCAAAAAGGACAGTTATTTTTATATTCAAAATAACAGAATGCTGACAAGATGGAAGACAGTAATGGTAGCAGATATCTTCAATGGTAAAAGAACAGTGGACACAAACATTGTGAAAATCAATGATCATAGCACCATGGAATTAGGCATAGGTGTAGAAATGGCAAACAAAAGCGTCATTGCCCATAGAATGCTCCTGGACCAATTCGGTCGATTGGGATGCTCAAAGTTGGTGGACAAAAGTGTTGTATGGGGGATCTAAAGGAAAAAGTCACTCCTTAAGAAGAGGTCTCTAATCAGTCTTTTCATATAGCTCCTCAAAAGTGTACTCATCTCCAGAATCATCAGATCCAAATACAGGTCCAGGGTTCTTAGTACGAGGCATCTTTCTAAACATAGCACACAAAACACACTAAACAGACAATAAACAAGAAAAACCCTAGAAAAACCTAAAATAAACAACCTAAACAGTAGCAAATAGCTATCCAATGATTCACAGGTTTTTAATTTACAAAAATTTTCACAAATGAACAGCAGAATCACAAAAAGAAAAACGAAATGTACATTGAATCAACAGATAGCTTAAAAGGCTATGTGGAACTGAAACTAAAAGTAAAATATCCCAACCCAATCAACAAACTAAAAGAACTATACAGAGACAATATAAACTCTAAACACAACAAAAAAAGATAGAAGAAAGAAAGAACAAAAGGAAAGAGAAGAAGAGGAAAACTTACCGAAAGAGAAAAAGGGGGGTCCTACGCAGATAAAGGTGAGAGAGGCAACAATGGAGAAGGAAAATAAGAGGGTTTGGATGTGAAGAGGGTGGTAGGATTGGAACTTAGAGAAGGAAAAGGGTTTTGGTTGAATGTGGGAGGGGAAGGAGGAAGGAGAAGAAGGAAGAAATAGGCGAGTGTGGAGAGGGGAAGGGAGGCCGACGGTTTTGGAGAATGAATAGGGGAAGTGGCAGTTTTAGAGAATTGAATAAGGGAGGATTAATAGTAGTAGGGACGTAAAAAGACAAAAATAGAGTTAAGAGATTTGAATGGGTAGGCAGTTATGGAGGGTAAAATGGTAAAAGGATATAGAGAAATAGGTTAAAGCTCATCTGGTCTATGTAAAATCAGGGTTTCACCACAGTGAACGTATCCCGAGAGGTTGAGAGAGGAAGGAAAGGGACGTCACCGCGGTGAAACTAGAAGTTCACCATGGTGAAAGTATCCTGAAAGCAAGACACTGAAACTGGGTAAGCTTCGTCACGGTGAAAGTTGGAGTTAGCCACAATAAAAGTATACCAAGAGTAACAAATACAAGCAAGGCATCTTTGCTGTGGCGAAAGTAGCCAGAAACATCAGAATTAAGCAGAAACAACACAGCAAAAAAAGAACAAAGGCACACAAACAAGAGGGCAAATAGATACTTCAGAACCTTTCAAGTGCACAGTATGAGATCAAAAGGTGCCCAATAAGCTCAAGATAAAGTAGCATAACACACAAATTAGAGTAGCAAACTTTCTTTACCAATTAAAAACAGATAATGTATCAATTTGCAGCACCAAAACAATTAAGGACATAAGGAGAAAGAGTAGAGATCAGAATCAAAAAGGGAATCTTATTGAATAGAAAAACTACAAGTTACACTAAGACTTAACTACTAAAGGAGTTTCTCCCCCATACTCATTCAGCATAACAATGCATAAAATATATCATGAGTAATAATAGGGCAAAAGTAAGTAAATGAGTGAAGGAAAGAAACAACTTAGGAGTTATGGAGGCTTTTGATTCTCATGGTAGAACTTTAACAAATGGCCATTTACTTTGAATCTAGCTCTAGTCTCCTTATGCAACAGCTCAACCATGCCAAAGTTTTGCACCCTTATGACTGTTTATGGTCTATCCCATCAGGTGTTGAATTTCTCTTGCTTGAAAGTGAACTGGGCCTTATACAATAGTACTCAGTCACCCTCTTTGGAGTGCTTCCGCAAGATTCCCCAGTCATAAACAAACTTTGTTTTCTCCTTGTAGAGTATGGAGCTTTCATAAGCTTCAAGCCTAAGCTCCTCCAACTCTTGTAGTTGGAACTTCTTCTCCATTCCAGAAGACTCTATGTTCATGTTGCACTGCTTAACTGCCTAATACGCCTTGTGCTCGAGCTCCACTGGCAAATGGCAAGCTTTCCCAAAAACCAAACGATAAGAGGACATGCCAATGAGTGATTTATACGTAGTCCGGTAAGCTCATAGTGCTTCTTCCAAACGTAAACTCCAGTCTTTCTTGGAAGGCTTCACTATCTTTTTTAGTATATGCTTCACCTCTCTATTTGAAATTTCAGCTTGACCATTAGTTTGGGGGTTATAGGCAGTGGAGACTTTATGAGTAACACCAAATTTTGCAAATATATTATCAACAATCCTATTACAGAAATGTGTACCCCTGTTACTCACTACAGCCTTAGGGATCGCATACCTACAGAAAATGTTTGATGTAAGAAATTTTAAAACAGCTTGGGCATTATCTTTTCTAGAAGGTATCACTTTTATCCACATGGACACATAATCTATAGCTAACAAAATATATACAAAACCAAAGGATGAAGGAAAAGGTCCCATGAAATCAATACCCCAAACATCAAAGATTTTACAAAACAATAAAGGCTGTTGAGGCATCTCATGCCTTTTTCCTAACCCTTTAAAACATTGACATTTATCACAGGACCAACAAAATGCAAAAGAGATTTTAAAAAGGGTTGGCCAATAAAATCCAGAATCTAAGATTTTCCTAGATGTTCTCCTTACACTAAAATGACTCCCACAAACCATGGAATGGCAAGCTAAAATGATGGGCTCAAAGTCTTCACTCTGCATGCACTTCCTAATAACTTGATTACTACACATCCTCCATAGATGAGGTGCATCCCATATGTAGTGTTGGGACTCACTTTGAAGCTTCTGTGCCTAAAATCTAGACATAAAAGGAGGGGTGAGTCTAGTCATGAGATAATTGACAATATCAGCATACCAAGGTTCTTTAACAACTGATGAGGACCTTTGTATTTGCCTTCGGGTTCTCAATCAAAAATAAATCCAAGTTATGTAGTATAGTGCAAACTCAGGTCGTCTCACTTTTGGGAGCCTTTATTAATTACTTAAGCTAGAGTAAATGCCATACAATGTAATGAAAGGGGGTTTGGTTTTTAAGATTTAAATGAATGGTGACTAAACTAAATGCAATGAAAACAAACCTAAGCTACTATATTTTTGGTATTTTTGGATAATGATGATGGAATGGAAACAATAATAGGAAATCTCCTGAGAACGGTTTTGATGGCAATTATAGTTCACTCAAGATATTAGGAGTTTCACAAATCCATTAGGTTTTCTTAATAACAACCTCAATAACTCATTGAGTCTAATGTTTAAATCAATGAACTTCATTAATGAAAACATTGTTAAGCTCTCCTAATGTGTAATTTGGGAATGATCATGCAACTGGTTCATTGCAACCCAAAATCAACTCAATATCAAAACATGACCATGTAAGATAAGAGAGAATCAAGAGAGTTACAATGAAACATATATGTAACTACATATATTAAAGCACTGAATTCAATATTAACCAATCCAAACTACAAATGTAATCATTAAGCAATAATTACAGTATCAATCCCAAGTACCTAACTAACAATTTACAACTCTTAGACCTAGAAAGCCATAAATCATAGCTAAAAATTAAAAAATGAAACTAAACTCCCCTTTGAAATCTAGAAACCCATGCCACTCTACCATTCTTCAAGAGTTGATAAACCCTAGCCCTCCATAGCTTCAAGAAAAACTCCAACCGAAGTGAATCTGTCAACCATGGCAGCTAGGAATGGAAGGAAATGAGATAGAATGAAGAAAAGGGGAAGGAAATGGATGGGGAAGAAGATAGAGGTGGAGAGGCAAGAAGATGAGAGAATAGAGGTGTTGGAGATGAGAGAATGGAGTCCTCTTTCGAAAATAGGGTTTCTATCCATCTAGGTCAGATTATATGAGTAAAGGGTCCATTTTTGCATTCTGGATCCGAATCTGACGTTATTGATATGAGAGAGTTTGCCGCGGTGAACTCAAAAGTTTGCCACAGTGAACTATTCCAAAGAAGAATTTTAGTGAAATGTTGAGTGTTTGCTGTGGCGAACTCAAAAGTTTTTCCCAGTAAACTATTCCAGAATAGTCACTGATGCACATTTTCAGACTTTTTACCACAGCACAGCATTTTCTTGGAAACTCTCATGTTGTGTAATGTTTTAGTCTTCAATCTTGGCTCTAATTCTCAAGTATCCTACAATAAAAAGAAATAATTTGAAGCATCAATTGTCCTAGAAATCAATTGAATACAATTAATAACCAATTATGACAATTTTACCCTTAAAAAGACACTAACTCAAAGTAACGACTCTTAATCTAAATTAAGCACAATTATCATCAAAAGGAGCCAAAATCTATAATAAATACCCTTAAAATGATATGAAATAACATAGAACAATTGGGTTCAATTAACAACCATAGCACATAAAGCAGAATCAGGAAAAGAATCACAAGTGAGTTCAAAAGAATCTACTCCCTTTATGTCCTTTGGTAGCCTACTTAGATGATTGGCTACTTGATTTACTGTCCCGGCTTGATCTTTTATCTCAATATCGAACTCTTACAGTAACAAAGCCTATCTTATCAATCTTAACTTGGATTGTGGCTTCTTGAGTAAATAGCGGACAACCGCATATCTATAAACACAACCACTCGAGATTGATTAGATAATGCCTAAATTTATCTAGGGCAAAAACAATAGTAAACATCTCATTCTCGGTGGTGGTATAGTTGACTTAAGCTGGGTCAAGTGATTTAAAAGCGTAAGCTATGACTCTGGATTGCTTCTCCTTCTTTTGACCAAGCATGACACTTACTGCAAAATTAGAAGCATCACATGATAGTTCAAAGTATAAATCCCAGTTAGGTGTAGTTAAAATTGGAGGTGAAACAAGCATGGACTTAAGAGTATCAAAGGTATGTCTACAATTGTCATCAAAGTTAAATTCCACATCTTTTTTCAACAAAGTAGAAAGGGGCAGGGCAACTTTACTAAAATCTTTAATAAATCGCTTGTAAAACCCTGTATGCCTTAAAAAGTATCTCAAGTCTTTAAGATAAGTGGGATATGGTAGTGAGGAAATAACTTCAATCTTAACCTTATCAATCTCAATCCCCTTTTGGGAGATTAGGTGGCCTAAAACTATCCCACTATCCACTATAAAATGACATTTCTCAAAATTTAAGACCAACTTATCTATGCGCCTCTCAAGAGCCTACTTTAGACTATTCAAGCACTAATCAAAACTCTCCCCATAGACTATGAAGTCATCCATGAAGACTTCTATGTTTTCCTCAAGAAGATTACTAAAAATAGCCATTATGTACCTTTGAAAGGTGCTTGGTGTAACATCCAACCTTTTGAGCCTAGAAATACCAGAAATAGCCTAGATTGGATAGGCTAGTAGAGCCTTTTTGAGTAGAAGTCTTAAAGATGAGAAAGGAAGTCAAAGCAGTTTTAGGGACTAAACTGCAAAGTAAAAGTTTTCAGAGGCTCAAGTATAATTAAGGCTAAAGTCTCGAAGGCCCAGAGAGAGAAAAGAGGCTAGATACAGGCTAAAGGTTAAGTTAGAAATCTCAAAGAGAGGATTGTATGAAGTTAAGTCCAAGCAGGGACTAAACCGTAAATTCAGAAAGTTATGACCAATAGGGGTAAAAATGGAAGAGTATACAGAGAATTCCAAGAAAATCCCAAAAAATGGAAAATAATATTATAAGGCTCTTCTGTGAAGAGAAAAGACAAAAATACCCCCGAGGTAGCTTAAATGGAATTAATAAGATTATGGCCCGTAAAAAGTATATTGTTTGAGGTAATTATTTAAAATAGCAAGAGACCTTAAAAATATATACAAAAATGAGGTTAAATGGTTGAAAGGTTGTACTAATTTATAAAATTAGTCCCGCAACCAAAA
This sequence comes from Neltuma alba, assembly GCF_004799145.2. NCBI lineage: Eukaryota > Viridiplantae > Streptophyta > Magnoliopsida > Fabales > Fabaceae > Neltuma > Neltuma alba. The sequence continues at coordinate 8,717 of NW_021635727.1, forward strand.
GGCCAGTGGAGTGGCTTTAATAAATTAAAGTGCTGATTATGTCGATTAAAGGGCATTTTAGTAAATGAATTTTGTGCAAGGCTTAAAGGGAGTGTTGTGGCCTAAGAAAATTCATAGATATTATTGAGAATTAAAGAGAATTTATGGAGTAGACAGAAAAATTTTTTGAGTTCTGAAAGGCTATAAAGAAAGTTAGAGAAACGTGGGCGAAGTAAATTCGGAGGAAACTTAAGGATTAAGTTTTGATCCAATAGCTAGGATCTAATCTCCCTTCTCCTCCACCACATTTGTGACACTTGGCATCTTCTAGAAGAATGAGGTAAGCATGGTGCAAGAAAGTGATGCAATGATGATGCAAAAGTCCACTTGAACTTCCAAGACTGCCCTTACTCCTCCTTCTAGCTGCCAAGGGCATTTGGTCCATTCAAGCCAAATTTTTGGCTATAAATAGACCCTCCCTCCTTCACATTTTTAGCCAAACTGAAGAATACTAGGAGAAACTCTTGCAATTTTGATTCTTGAAACTTAAATCAAGAGGAAGACACCTACTTTGATCAACCAAGTTTAGATCTAAGGTTAGTAAGTTGTTTTCTCTTATTTCTTGCTTTGAATATTTGGTTTTTATGGTTGAAAAGTTTGGTGTCTCTTAGGGCAAAGTGCTGGTGGAAATTAATAAAAGTTGAGAAGGGATGATTTTGATGTTAAACTTGGTTAGAACACATTGATGATAGGTTGTTTCAAGTGGATCTATGTGGAAATTGGAAGAATTATGTGATGATTGATGCCTATTTTAAATGAGTTACTCTTTATATCTGATTCTGAAATCTGGTATGCTTAAAGTACACTCTCTTAGTTTTAAATCCATAGGTAGAACACTTAATTTGGATATGTGTACGATTTATGGTGATTTTTCAAAGTTAGGGTTTGAAATTTGGAAACAGTGTTGAACTTTTGAAAGAGTGTCAAGTTCCGTACAATTCCAGTACTGTTTAGCATAGAATTGGTTCCTGAAAATATTTTTTATTTGAATTTAACTTAAGGATACTTTAGTGGGACTTGAAACACTCAATTTTGATTTTTTTAGAATTAGTTATGAATTTTCAAAGTTGAGCAAAAATTCTAGAGTTTCTGCGTGAACAGTACTCGCGAACAAAAATTTTCAGATTTGATCCTCTTGAATCTAAGGCCATCTAAAGTGGTCCTAGTTGACAAGAAATAGATCTTAAGGATGAGAAATGATGAGATTTATGTTAGAAAAGCTAAAAAGGAAACCCTAAAAGCAAGAGAAAGGGTTGAGGTTCAAGAGAGCTAGTCTTGAACTTTATGTAATCTAGAGGTCTTAATGGATTGTATGATCATTATGGTTATATTTAGGACCTTTGGAACATCCAAGAGGATGTTTGGTGATGTCAACTGAATGCCCACATGGTTGGAAAGTCAAGGGAGTCAAAGGAAAAGCAAAAGGAATGCTTGAGATGCAAGGTAGTGAACTTACCTATTGTCATTGCTTGATGTTGTATGCTTGTGTGTTGTCGTGTACATGTTATTGAATGTTATTGTGACATGTTTTAACTACTGTAATTGCTATTTATGATGAGTAGACTATGTCTCCATGGCTATGCATCAAGAAGTTAGCTTTGAGCATTCTAATATGTCACTAATTAACAAGAGAATAAACAAGTTACGTGTAGTGCATTAGCATCCATCTAGCATGATTAATATGGTATTGTTTGCTACTGAGATTCCCCTGAATCTCACCCCTCCCTAACCAACCATTTAGGTCAATCATCAATGGGCAATATTGGCATGAGAAGCAAGGAGAAGAAAGCGGACAAGTATTGACGTTAATGATTGAGATTATGTTCAATATATAATTCTCCTATGTTGTAAATTTATGTTATGAATGCCATCAATTCAATATGTGTGTTTATAATGTTTATGGCAAGAATAGAAGTGCATGAGTATGAACAGGAAAGAGTAAGCCCATGTTGTGCATGTCAAAGAAACTAAAGGAATTAATGCAAAAGTTAGTTAAGGGATAAAATGTAGGTCCTACAGCAGTTAGTTTTGGGCTTTAGTTTGACCTATCAAATGAATGAGTTAAGTCATGAGATTTGACAGATTCATAATACACATCGCAGAGTGAGATCATCTCAATTGGATGTGTATATAAGAAGATACAAATTTCTAAATTTAAGGCACATAATCTGGAAGTTCCAGATTTTACAAAATGAACAGTAATATTCATTGATTAAACTATACGAATTGGGCAAGGATAAGTCCAATTGGATATTTTTCCCTTAAAGAAAATTGAAAGAGATTTCTGTAAAATTTTGGAACACCTCCATATGATTTTTGTAGAATTAGTTATGATTTTTCAAATTTGGACCTGTAATCTGAAATTTGCACAGTGAACAGTAATTTCGGAAAAGTAACGTCCTAAAGGAGATTTTGAGCTCAAGACCATCCAATGTAGTCAAAAAGGATTCTAAATGGATTCTGAGATATTATATAAGTAAGGTGTGACATTTTTGATATTAGAGCAGAGGTTTTGGCATAGGAAGAAGAGAACTATCTGCAAGAATTTAGAAAAACCCAGTTCAGGTTAGAGCTAGTAGTGGAATACTAGCTAAAGGTCCAACTAGGGTTATGGGTTGGAGGTGAATGCTCTAGGGAAAATAAGTATTAAGGATCTTTAAGAAATGAAGTTGGGATCCTCTGTTAGAAAGGTACAAATAAAATGATGATAAGAAATTATACGAAGAGGAAGGTAGCCACTGTGTAAAGATAAAGAGACTTCCCTTTAAGGAAAAAGGTATAATGGCTTATAAGTCAGATAGAGGTATGAGTCTAAACCCTAGAAGAAAAGAGTCAAGTGACAATCTAAGTTAGATACAATTTGTAGATACGAGGTTAAGGCAGCATGATCAAAGTAGCTATCTTCGATTCCTAAATGGATATAAAAGCTAGGAATAGCTAAAGATCACTTTCTAAAGCCAATGATCCCTGAGGATAGGGGAAACTAAAAGTGCTAATGGCCTAGAGTTGTGAGCCAGGCCCTTCCTTCATTGCTTGAAAGGAAATAATTGACTTAGTTGGGGATCACAGTAAGGCTAGGACATGAAAGTCCTTCAGACAACGGTTAAGGTTACGATGAACGAAGCTAAGTAAAACTAGTAAAAGTTAAGAGAAAGTACATTTTGTCATGATGAACCAAGAAAATTGGTGGCAAGTGAGGATTCTAGTCATGGAGAATAGAGATAGTGACTCTCAAATGCTGAGATGGTATCTTGGCACAACTTGATGGACTATAAGTTCACTAAGAGTAAGACTAATAGAGATCAGAGAGAGTAGTAGGCACTATTTAAAAGCTATCAGATTCCCCCTCAAGAGGAACAGTAATGATGAGTTGAACAAGATAGGTAGGGGTTGAGTCTGTACACTGCTAAGAGGGTGTAGTAGCCACCTAAGTTGGACAAACTCTCAAAGCCTCGTTAGAGTTGGGGCACTATGATAGAGTAGCTATCTCAAGTCTCTGAATAGATAAATAAGAACTTGGAGATAGTAAAGTCAAAGTAGATAACCTTAGTGGAATCCTTAGGGATCAAAAAGAAGAGAAAGAGATGAGAATGAGACAGATAGCTATGTCGAGAACTAGCATTATGAGGTCGACATGTTCCCGATGATGTTAAGAGATACTCAGTCACTTAGGGTTTAGGTTGAGAGGCACCCTTTCTAAGGGATAAGTTTTTGGCCAGGAATCTTCCTAGAGAAAATGGGAATCGGTCCTCCAAGTTAGAATTGATGTTCCTCAAGATGGAGTAAAATGCCCTATCCGAGCGGGAAAGGAAAGCAACCGAGGAAAGGCAAGTGGAGTTGACCTTACCTAATGGAAGTATGACTAGCCAAGAATGAAGCTAGGCTTAAATGTACTTGACCTTCGCAGAGTACTAGAGCAAGCCAGAAAGAAAAAGAATCTCAAAAGTCCTCTCCCTATAACCTCCAGAAGCAGCTACGAACAGAGAAAGAGGCTCCCTCTTGTAAGGATAAGATGTTTGGTTGGCATGCTACGGACATAGCAACCAGTAAGAGCTTACACTCCTTGTATTAAAATGCCAGACATTATGTATGTTAGAGTATGCTCGTACTGAAAGGTGAAGTAGAGGAAAGAGAAGTTGCATAAGTCCTCTCTCTATACCGTTCTAAAGTAGTAAGAGACTGTAAGAGCAGCTGGAGGAGTAAGAGAACTCCTAAGACAGATTGGCTTAGGCACTTAAAGAGACGAATAGGTAGCCTGGGAATTGACAGGAGGCTTAAGAAAATGGTATTGGTTCTTGGAACAGTTTTGGGGAATTATTAGTATGGTGAACAACTGAGTGGAGATGACTTTACTTAGTCCTATGGTCTAAGTCTCCCAGAGATTGGTACCTATTTGGGAAGATGAGGACCAAGGATGAGTTGAGGATGTGGAAGCGTCCTTCAGTTGTAAACCAGCACTGAGAGAGTACCCATGATTTCCTTCCAGATAACCTTATCATTGATTAGGCTGAATTCAATTTCCTTCTGATTAATAGAGGAAAGCTAAAGTTAGAGGAGTTAGAGCCATAAGACCTGGAAAAAGAGACATTCAGGCTAGCTCTAGATACAGGAAGAACCGATGTGATATAGAAACAGACTGAGTATTGATGGGTAAATCCTTAAGATAAGGTGAGAGATAAGAATGTAAGCTGGAAAGACCTAACTAAAGGTAGAATAAGAAGGGCCTAAGACAGCAAGGTACTAGGGTCAATGATGACATTGGTGCCGGACCTAACTAAAGGTAGAATAAGAGGGGCAGAGATTAGATGACAATGAATGAAAGGTCAATGATGACATTGGTGCCGGACCTAGATACTACACAGCAAGGTCATTAAACATTTGCTATGTGATGTGATGAGGGTATGGTGATCAATACTTGACCAAAAGAATAATTGGTCAAGAGGTAAAGAAAGTCAGAAAGAGTAAAGTGAGGCAAGATCCCTCTTGAGGATAGAGATGAAAGGAAATAAATAAGAACATGATAGTGGATGGTTGCATTAGGAATTAATGCACAGAGAGAGATAAGCAAGTTCCTGGCGATACCTAGAGCTCGATAATGCTAGATACATGATAATATAGGGACTAAACAGTGCTCTTTTATGTCCCTAAGGCACCTAAGAGCGTGCAACCATATAACTCAGGCCATTAAGGAATCTAAGGGATGAGATTCCTATAGATAGATGCCACTGCCTTTACGATTGAGTAATCTAGTGGAGAGGCTCCCTTTGATAGGGATATGGTATTCAAGGAATGTACCCTGGTAGAGATTGCATATAAGAAAAGTCTTGACCATGAAGTACCTCTCTAAGATTGGGGAAGTAGTTTTCTAGATCAGAGTGATGCTGCTCTAGTAAGAGTAAGCTATCCTCTGAAGGAATGAAACAGAAAGTAAGTGGTTGAGTTGACGATGCTCCAGTAAGAGTAATCTGTCCTCCCACAGGAAAAGTAGAAGCAGTAGAGGCAAGGCATAGGATGGACCTTATCCCAGAGAGAGGGAGTGAAACTGGTTAAGACAACAGAAGCGTGATATGCAAACAGATGCTCCTCGAGCTTAACAGGGTACTATAGAAAACTGAAGGATAATGAGAATGTGATGATATAAGTTCTCTCCTGATGTTGTCCAAATTGTTAAGAGACAACAAGGACTACAGAGTTCTAAGACAAGGCTGGCTGGCATTAATACAATGGCAAGTTAATGGGCTCTAGAGATCAACCAGTGGCTAGGCATTCGAAAGGCACAAAGAAAGGAAAGTGGCCTAAGGAAGCTAAAACTAAGGGCTAAAGAAATGTGAAAAGGCTAAGAACTCCAAGGGTTGATGGGAAGGATTGAGTAAGGCCTAAGAAGACAATACTGATATCTGTGATCAGTCTTGGGGAATAATCAGTCAAGTTACTAGCTGAGTGGAGGTGACTTATTTTATTACTCAACTCTATGGTCTAGAGTCTCTTAGAGATCCTAAGATGGCTCAGATTGAGGATAGTATTCCAAGGTCATGATGGATCCTAAAGAGGCTTACGGTAGAGTGCAGTAGCTCCTCAGGTCATAGTAGAGCAAGCCTAAAAGAAAGTAGCTGAGCCATAAAGGTAAGAGTACAGTACCTCTTTGGGAAGATGATAACCAGAGATGAGTTTAAGATACTGAAATCTCCTTCAGTGGTGGACTAATATAGAGAGAGTACCCTTGACTTGTTCCAAACACATCTATTGTCGATTAGACTATGCTCAATTCTGTTCTAGTCAATGAAAGAAAGAAAGGAGATATGCCCTTAAGGTAAAGAGGAATGACAGGGTATACAACAAAGAATAGATAAAGGCTGTATTAAGAGAACCCAAAATGCCATGGTATAGTAAAATACCAAGAAGACAGGTATACTGTCATGGTATTATGAGCCTAAAGTATAGGAAGAATGTGAGCAGTGGTGACAAAATGCTTAAAAGTAAAGGCCCTGCTCATATAAGCAATAGAAAACTATAAAACGACAAGTCATGTAAGTATGAAGTCCAGGGTTGAAACCCAGAAATGAGGTATAATGAAAAGTTAAAGAGGTCAGAGTTAAGTATAAGGGGGGATATTCTCCTCAGTTAACCCCTCATTAAAGATAAAACTAGAGGGTTGACTCAGAATTTTGAGGACGAAATTCTTTTGAGAGGGGGAGAATTGTAACATCCAACCTTTTGAGCCTAGAAGTACCATAAATAGCCTAAATTGGATAGGCTACTAGACCCTTTTTGAGTAGAAGTCCCAAAGATAAGAAAGGAAGTCGCAGGAGTTTTAGGGACCAAACTGTAGAGTAAAAGCTTTGAGGGGCTTAAGTATAATTAAGGTTAGAGGCTCCAGTAAAGTCTTGAAGGCCCAAAGAGAGAAAAGAGGCTAGATACAGGCTAAAGGTTAGGCTAGAAATCTCAAAGAGAGGATTGTATGAAATTAAGTCCAAGCAGGGACTAAACTGTAAATTCAAAAAGTTATGACCAACAGGGGTAAAAATAGAAGAGTATACAGAGAATTCCAAGAAAATCCCAAAAAATGAGAAATAATATTCTAAGGCTCTTCTATGAAGAGAAAAGACGAAAATACCCTTGAAGTAGCTTAAATAGAATTTATAAGATTATAGCCAGTAAAAAGTACATTGTTTGAGGTAATTATTTAAAATAGCAAGAGACATCAAAAATGTATAAAAGAATGAGGTTAAATGGTTGAAAGGTTTTACTAATTTATAAAATTAGTCTTGCAACCAAAAGGCCAGTGACTGGCTTTAATAAATTAAAGTGCTGATTATGCCGATTAAAGGGCATTTTAGTAAATGAATTTTGTGCAAGGCTTAAAGGGAGTGTTGTGGCCTAAGAAAATTCATAGATATTATTGAGAATTAAAGAGAATTTATGAAGTAGACAGAAGAATTTTTTGAGTTCTAAAAGGCCATAAAGAAAGTTGGAGAAACGTGGGCCAAGTAAATTCGGAGGAAACTTAAGGATTAAGTTTTGATCCAATGGCTAGGATCTAATCTCCCTTCTCCTCTACCACATTTGTAACACTTGGCATCTTCTAGAAGAATGAGGTAAGCATGATGCAAGAAAGTGATGCAATGATGATGCAAAAGTCCACTTGAACTTCCAAGATTGCCCTTACTCCTCCTTCTAGCTGCCAAGGGCATTTTGGTCCATTCAAGCCAAATTTTTGGCTATAAATAGACCCTTCCTCCTTCACATTTTCAGCCAAGCTGAAGAATACTAGGGAAAACTCTTGCAATTTTGATTCTTGAAGCTTAAATCAAGAGGAAGACACCTACTTTGATCAACCAAGTTTAGATCTAAGGTTAGTAAGTTGTTTTCTCTTGTTTCTTGCTTTGAATCTTTGGTTTTTATGGTTGAAAAGTTTGGTTTCCCTTAGGGCAAAGTGCTGGCAGAAATTAATAAAAGTTGAGAGAGGATGATTTTGATGTTAAACTTGGTTAGAACACATTGATGATAGGTTGTTTCAAGTGGATCTATGTGGAAATTGGAAGAATTATGTGATGATTGATGCCTATTTTAAATAAGTTACTCTTTGTATCTGATTCTAAAATTTGGCATGCTTAAATTAAACTCTCTAAGCTTTAAATCAATGTATAGAAAACTTCATTTGAATATGTGTATGATTTATGGTGATTTTTCAAAGTTAGGGATTGAAATCTGGAAACAATGTTGAAGTTTTGGAAGAGTGTCGAGTTCTGTACAATTCCGGTACTGTTCAACATAGAATTGGTTCTTGAAATTATTTTTCCTTTGAATTTAACTTAAGGAGATTTCAGTGGGACTTGAAACCACTCAATTTTGATTTTTGTAGAATTAGTTATAAATTTTCAAAGTTGAGCAAAAATTCTAGAGTTTCTGCATGAACAGTACCCGCGAACCAAAATTTCCAGATTTGATCTTCTTGAATCTAAGGCCATCTAAAGTGGTCCTAGTTGACAAGAAATAGATCTTAAGGATGGGAAATGATGAGATTTATGTTAGAAAAGCTAGAAAGGAAACCCTAAAAGCAAGAGAAAGGGTTGAGGTTCAAGAGAGCTAGTCTTGAACTTTATGTAATGTAGAGGTCCTAATAGATTGTATGATCATTATGGTTATGTTTAGGACCTTTGGAACATCCAAGAGGATGTTTGGTGATGTTAACTGAATGCCCACATGGTTGGAAAGTCAAGGGAGTTAAAGGAAAAGCAAAAGGAATGCTTGAGATGCAAGGTAGGGAACTTACCTATTGTCATTGCTTGATGTTGTATGCTTGTGTGTTGCCGTGTACATGTTATTGAATGTTATTGTGACATGTTTCAACTCTTGTAATTGCTATTCATGATGATTAGACTATGTCTCTATGGCCATGCATCAAGAAGTTAGCTTTGAACATGCTAATACGTCACTAATTAACAAGAGAATAAACAAGTTACGTGTAGTGCATTAGCATCCATCTAACATGATTAATATGGTATTGTTTGCTACTGAGATTCCCCCGAATCTCACCCCTCCCTAACCAACCATTTAGGTCAATCATCAATGGGAAATATTGGCATGAGAAGCAAGGAGAAGAAAGCGGACAAGTATTGACGTTAATGATTGAGATTATGTTCAATGTATAATTCTCCTATGTTGTAAATTTATGTTATGAATGCCATCAATTCAATATGTGTGTTTATAATGTTTATGGAAAGAATAGAAGTGCATGAGTATGAATGGGAAAGAGTAAGCTCATGTTGTGCATGTCAAAGAAACTAAAGGAATTAATGCAAAGTTAGTTAAGGGATAAAACGTAGGTCCTGCAGCAGTTAGTTTTGGGCTTTAGTTTGACCTATCAAATGAGTTAAGTCATGAGATTTGACAGACTCATAATATATATCCCAAGCTTTAAAATGAGAGCGAGATCATCTTTATTGGATGTGTATACAAGAAGATGCGAATTTTTAAATTTGAGGCACATAATCTGGAAGTTCCAGATTTTACAAAATGAACATTAATTTTCATTGATTAGACTGTAAGAATTGGGTAAGGATAAGTCTGATTGGATATTTTTTCCTTAAAGAGCATTGAAAGAGCTTTCCATAAAATTTTGGAACACCTCCATATGATTTTTGTAGAATTAGTTATGATTTTTCAAAGTTGGACCTGTAATCTGAAATTTGCACAGTGAACAGTAATTTCGGAAAAGTAACGTTCTAAAGGAGATTTTGAGCTCAAGACCATTCAATGTAGTCAAAAAGGATTCTAAATGGATTCTAAGATATTATATAAGTAAGGTGTGACACCTGGAGTGTTACATAACCCAAATGGCATCCTACGATAAGCAAAGGTACCAAAGGGGCATGTAAATGTGTTTTTATCCTGATCCTTGGGGGCTATAGAAGCCTGAAAATAACCTGAAAAGCTATCTAAAGAGCAATAGTGTGATTTACCAGACAACCTCTCTAACATTTAATCTATGAAAGGGATAGGGAAGTGGTCCTTTCATGTGGCAGCATTAAGTTTTCTATAGTCTATGCACACACGCCATGAATTTTGAACCCTTGTAGGGATAAGCTCATCCCGTTCATTCTTAACCACTGTCACCCTACTCTTTTTGGCTACTAAATGTACTAGACTGACCCATTCGCTATCAGAAATATGATAGATAATCCATGTGCTCAAGGATAAGGGGGTTCAATCTTTCTTAACTACATGCGTGCCAATAGCCAGACTAATTCCAGGAATATCTGCTAAGGTCCATCCTATTACCCTCTTATGCTGCCTTAAAACAGATAAGAGTCTCTCTTCCTCACCCTCAGACAGTGAGTTAGTAATGATAACAAACAATTACTTATTAGACTCAAGGAAAGCATATTTCAAAGTAAGGGGTAAGGGTTTCAAATCAAGTATGGGTGGTTGCACAACAGAAGGAATCAATTTATAAAGTTCAAGAGAGAATAGATTACTCCCCTTTCCTTTAACCAATGATAGCTCTTATTGAATATGATTAGTTTTGCAATCGCTCCCCTCTCCAAGCGGTGAACGAGTTAATCTATAGTAGCAATGGTCTTGGAGGAATTTTTCTGCATACCGTGTCCATTTTCTTTAACTAAGCATTGACTTCATCGTTCTCGATTGTAGCATCAGCTTCCATAATGCTAGGTGTCACACCTTACTATTATATCCACTTAGCTTTCATTTAAAACCACTTTAGACCACATTGGATGGTCTTGGGCTCACTTTTTACCTTAAAAACGCTAAATTTCGGATTTTTACTGTTCATCGGGTAAAAATCCAGTTTTTCTGGCCCAACTTTGAAAATTCATAACTTATTCCAAACAAAATCCAAATGAGGTGGTTCAAAATTCTACTTAAATCTCTTTAAGTCATCTTTCAAGGAAAAATAATTTCATGATCCAATTCCTTATGAAAAAGTGTCAGGTTTTTGTGAAATGCAACACTATCCATTTGTCAAAACCCTTTTTCCCAGATTCTGACCTTTAACTTTGAAAAATCATTAAAATTAGTATACTTGGCTATTTTTAATGTATTAGCTATCAAATTGAAGCTCAGGACATTATCTATAATCATATCAAATTTCGTGATTAAATGCCTTCAGGAGAATAATCGAAAAGTCACGTGAACATGGCAGCGTTAGTGTGCTTACAGCACTGTTAGCTTAATATATACATAACCAAAAAGGGTCCACGAATTTTATGGCAAAACACCATACTTTAGCCTCCAATATGTAGCTTTCTCATAGTAGTTTCACATCCTAAAATGTTAGATTATATTTGGGGGATGAGATTTTAAGAAATCCCAATAGCAAGATCAATCAACCAAACATTAACATGCATCATTATAAAGCATTTCAACATTAGCTATCATAGGAGAACTAATCTTTTATAAATAGGCAACCTCAACATGCAAGGCCATGGCAACAAATGCAAGGAGCAACCATATCACAACATCATAGTTCAACCATATAATAGCAAGCATACATGCCATAAATAACAATGCAAAATTAACGTTAATGGCTAATTAGATCCAACTACCTTAATCCAATGCTTTTTGTTTTTCTTGTTGTTCCTTCTTGCTTCCAAAAGTACCAAACCCTAACATGGAAATCCATAAAAAGGGTAGCAATAATCATCAACCATTCCTCATAAAATCAATAGCATAACTCAAGTAACTCCTAAGCCCTTTAAAGCTTCTATCTTTGTTCTTGAATTTTTAGTGTTGGTTTCTATAAACCCTAAAAATTCCCTCTTGACTCAATCCTACATGATTTTTCATGTAGATTCCAAATATCTACTTGGATTTAGCAAAATAAATTTTCCTCTTCCAGTTTCAGCTTGGTTGAACCCTTAGGGTTTAAAACTCAAAAATTGCAACTTTGCTTCTATGGCTTCCAACACTTGTTCTTTAGGTTTACCCTACACTATTCTTCATTTTGAACACAAAGGAAGCCTTAAAAATTTGAAAAACATATCCTAGGATTGAGATCTTGCTTTGGCCAAAAATAACACTCAAGGAAATAACCATGAAAAATGCTTCAAAACCAATTATAATCACTTGCAAACACTAGGATCTAACTAGTGTTGTTGTGTCTTAGCAAGTGTGATGAACAAAACTCCCTTTCCCTTTTATTATTCAGTTTAGCCAACCATTAGAGAGAGAGGGGACAGATTTTTCAGCTATAAAAGAGAAGGAAAACAAGGCAAGAACACATCTAGAACTAAGAACTCACCTTGAATCCTTGATTGAATTACCAAAGTTGATGCCTTTCTCTTGGTTTTCCTTTGAACTCTCTCTTTTTCTCTCTCTTCATGCCTTGCACGAAATATGGATCAGATTAGGGGGAGGAGAAGCTCATTCAATGCACCAAAATATCCCACCAACCATCATTAATGAGGAGCCAAGTGTCAAGTACCTAATTAGTCTTAAACCTCTCTCTTCATTAACTTAAACCATAATGTAATTAAATTCCAAAGTCAAGATCCTCTCCATTGGTGGCTTGACACTTGGAAAGCTTTAATTACCATCCATTAGAGGCTTGACACATGGCTAAGTGTGAACCATTTGAATTGTAAGACTCTAGTCTTGCTTTATTGGTGCACTTTTACTCCGGGTTTAATTTCTTTTCTATAATTACAGTACTCTAGCCCTTGTAATTATTTTCTATTAGATCCATAAATTATTCTTCTCATTTTTGTCTTCCCAAATTGCCCTCTTCGTCTCAAATTAAATTTTCCAATAATTAAATAAAATGGAAAACTAATTTCCTTCTCTTTAGTGATTTTTCCACTTTTCTGAGGAATTGAGAAAAATCTTGGACACTTGAGGGTCTTATTTTAATTTCATAATCTCTTATAATTCCTTGGAATATCATAGGAATTTTCTTGGGATTTTATCCCCCTTAAATATATTTATTTGGAATTTTCCAAATAAAGACCTTAAATTGGCTTAAATTGCCCTTAAATTCCTTTGTAATCTCTCTAGGGGCAAATTGGTCATAAAACAAATGTTATAATCCCATATAATTCCCAAGGAACATTTTCCTTATTTTTCCTTAACTTTTTGAGACTCAGAATTATTTTTCCATAATTATTCTTGACCAATTTTCCTTAATTAGTCAAAATTTTCATAATTGGTTTGGAAAATTATAATAATTATTTTCCACCAAAATTCTTCTATTTCTCCTTGTCATTTTTGGCCTTTAAATATTTAGGGATATTCTTATTCCTAATTGCCATATTACTGGATGTGATACTAGGGCAATCTAAAATATCAACAGAAAACCTTTCCCCAAGAAAATCATCACTGATAATAGAAGAATCACAATTCAAATTTGAATCAATAAATGATACAGAGAATGTATGTAGTGTTAGATATGATTAGTTTTGATGATGTCAAATAATAGAGCAAAAAGTTTACATAAATTATTTATCTCATATTTTGACTAACTATCATACTTAATATCCTATGTAGTTTCCTCAAGAAAAGAAAGGAGTTATTATGTTGAACTTTGAGTTGTGAAAATGATCAAGAGGAAGAAGAAGAAGAGAGATTGAGAAAAGAAGAACTTGCAAGATCAAATGAAAATATCAAGATTCAAGTTCATAGATTTGATGTTAAATGTTGCTATGCTCAATCAGAAGTTTGGATGGCTCAGTCGGAAGCTAAAATATACAACCGGGAAGTTATACCATCATATATTGAGTCACCCTTCATATAAACATGGAAAATAAGCTTCAGAGGTGATTTTCATGGGCAATTATCGATCACTTGATCGATCATCCATTTATCGATCAAGTTATCGATAAAATGCATCCTCTGTTATGCTCTGTTCTTCGTTCAGCTCTGACATAGGTTCGGTATTTCTTCAATATCTCCTAAACCACAAATCCGTTTGAGGAAACTTGATTCATATGAAACTAGACTCAGAACACGGTTCATGGACACCAAAATCAACTTCAAAGAGTTTCATATGAGGGAGATATGCGGTTCGAAACATTGCAGTAAGGATCAACGCCTTGATTCCGACCTTCAGTCATTGTGATGAAGATAACTTTGCAACCACAACGAATTTTGGGGTGATTCTTGTTGCATTAGAAAGTAGACTCAAATAGCTTTCTGGGGATAGGTCATTTGTAAAATTTGGAGTTGAATTGGAAGATTTATGATCACCCAAAGTTGACCTTCGTTTTGCTGGAATCAGACTTCGAATTTATTGAGGCAAAAACCAGAAGTTCTACACTGAACGATTAAGTTCTCAAGCAACATACTACTCAAACATGTTATTGAGTAAAAGCACTAGAAGAAATGAGGAAATGAAAAGCCATTATCAGATGTTACTCGAGCCTGATCAAGCAACTACATATTCGATCATTTTATCGAGTTCCTGGTACTATCTCTTTAATTTTTCTCTTTTATCTTCATATGCATTATTGAGGTTTTATAACCTATTGGATAAATGGTTTTCAGATAACATTATGGATAGATGTATTTATCGATCACTTGATCGATAAACAAAGTTAACGTTATGGATAAATAGGCATTTATCGATAGCATGATCGATAAATAGATTATCGATGAGAAGACAGATAAATGGTAATGCGTTCTACTCATTCTATGCTTTGCTTCAGTCTCCATTTATCGATTACCTCATCGATCAGTCATTTATCGATAATATGATCGATCATTGCTCTTACATGTCTACCCTGTTTTTCACGTAACGTGATCGATAAATCAGTTCTTTGAATTTACAGGATTAAATCTCCTTGTTTTACTTTATCGATAACTTTATTGATCACTCATTAATCGATCACCTATTCGATCAACCTACATAGCATGTGTTTTCTCCGAATATACTTTTGCTTATTGTTTATCGATAAGGTTATCTATTATTTGTTTATCGATAATGTGTTCAGAAAATCGTTACTTAAAATTCTATTCTATAACACTTTGTTTATCGATAACCTTATCCATCATCCATTTATCGATAATGCGTTCGATCATCAATGACTGAAGTTTCATTTTTGTAACACTTGGATTATCGATAATTGTTCGATCAACAGTGTTCGATCACTTGTTCGATCTTGGAACGTTTTCCGTTTAAACATCAGTCGACTATGATGATTCTTAAAATCAATGATCTATTTTCTTTCAAGCTTTTTTCAGCCTTCTTTTACACATAACTCTCTATTAAAAGGATACGAAGGCAAACATAACTTGAAAAGGTTTATTCTTGCATAAATCATTTTTGGGTCACTGTATTCATGCTTCATCATTTATCGATCATTTGTTCGATCATCATATGATCCATAATCTATTCGATAATTGCATCTATCTGCTATATCTTTTCTTCATGTAATTAATCGATAATATAATCGATCAAAGCTTTATCGATCAAGACATCGATCAAGTAAGTTCATCTTACTTCTGAATATCTGAATATCTGATGATTGATTCCATGTTTTCCAACTTATTGTTTCTAAGATTATCAGATACTTATCACTTGATTGAGGAAGATTATTTCAGGTAAAGAGCCACAACGAATTTATGATGTGAAGAATCGACTTTCGTCAGAAGCTTCCAACGGCTAGTTTCAACGGTCATATTCTTCAAGCCAAACGGGAAGAAAATGCTCAACGGTCAAGTACCCAACATCATCTATAAATAGAAGAGCATTCAAAACAAAAAAGGAGAAGAGTCTGAGCTTACAACATCAAATGCTAAAATGCCGAATCAATATATTCTCATTTAGAGCTCCGAGAGAAAACTCCCTGTCTCTGTGCTCCATAGACGAAAACATATGTATCCGTAAGATAGAGAGGAGAGTTTCCCAAACGTGCTTAAGATTCATCTATCACTTCTTTGAGAGAAGAAATATTCAATCTTCATTATCATTATTAGATTGTATCCTTACGGTGAGTAAGGGGGAGTATTACCTCGGTGTGAGGTTGTTGTTGAATTAGACTGGTTAGTCTAAGAATTGTAAGTGGCGTCACAAGTGCCCGGATCAAACTTGTGATTGTAGTGGTTCTCAAGTACCCGTGTTAAACTTGAGGGAGATAGTCGATTGAAAATCTCAGGGGGAGCCTGGGGACTGGACGTAGGTCAGTGAGGACCGAACCAGGATAAATCACAGTTTGCATCTTCTCTTCCCTTACCTTCTTATATTTCCAGCTAAACCATTTTACTACTGTGATTATACTTATCTCGATTCATTGTTTTTATACTCAGAATTTCTTATGAATTTCATTACATTGCGAAAAGATTTTTAATTTTAATCAACACCCAATTCACCCCCCTCTTGGGTGTTCAGCCATTCTAACATTTGGTATCAGAGCAGGTCACTTGTTTAAAGGATCTAACGATCTCAAGTGCAAAGATCATGGCTGATTTTGAAGGTTTTGATTATACAATTCCACCATTTCTCAAAGATATTGATTTTTGGTTTGGAAAGCTCGTATGATACGATTTTTGAAAACTATTGATTTTGATATGAGATATGTTTTTACAAATGATTTTGTTTTTAAACGAAGAAAGGATTGGACCGAAAAAGAAAAGAAAATGTTTTCTTTGAACATTCAAGCAATGAAAATTCTGTATAGTGCTTTAACTGAAACTGATTATGAGAAAATCAGATCTTGCTCTACTGCCAAGAATATTTTAGATACTCTTGACTCTTGTTATACTTCTAACACTTGTGTTGAAGCTAAATGTGAAGACAGTTCACTTGAGACCGATCAAAAAAGGGATACACAATCATCCACTCTCAGTGAACAAATGGAAGTCGAGATCGAAGAAGGTGAAATCACACAATACTTCCATAAGTCTGTCAACACAGAAGAACAAGAGGAAGATGAGCATCAAGAAGAGCTCAGTATGGACGAATATGATGAATCATTATTTGGAGCTCAAGATGCACTTAAGGTAAACGGTCCCAATTCTTCTCGTACATTACTTGTGAAAAATGATTTTGAAAGTTTGCATAAAACTGTTGATCAACCAGTCATTGATTCTGTTTTCAAAAGTAAAAATGTTTTTAATCATGCTGGAAAATTTACTGGGAAGAAAGAACTTACAAAGAGAAATCATTTAAGATTGCATTCTTTTGACCAACGCAATATTTGCATAAAATCTCATAATGGATATCATTCTGTTATTTGCAATTATTGTGGTAAATCAGGTCACATTTCTCACGCATGCTATTTTAGAAGAAATCCTAATGTGAGAAATAAATTTGTTTGGGTTCCCAAAGGACAAGTAAAGTCCAATGCTAACACTCAAGGACCCAAAGCAAAATGGGTACCAAAATGTCCTTCTAGTATTTTAATTTTGCAGGATATTTCTAAGAACGGACATATTGGCCCAAAGAAGAAGAAAGTGCCTAAGAGAGCTACTCACATGATCAATATGAGAACTCTTAGAGCACCCATTGCTGGAACTACAAAGTCCAATCATAGGAAGCAATGGATACAAGCCAAAGGAGTACGTTGCGCCTCAAGGATGGACTACCACAGTGTAAAATTCGATTACCTTGAGGAGAACAAGAAACGGAGGATCTCTCAAGCATTAAGCAGAAGACTTCTTGAGTCTACATTTTATGAGAGAATATTGCAAGCACCCAAGCGAGGAATCAAAAGTCTCAACCTCACAGAAAAATGCATTGGGTATGCAAAAGCAATCCTCCAAGTACCTAAGGAAGAAGGGAGAAAGCCTTTCCTCAAGATTGTGACCACAAAGGAATTGATGAACAAATCTTGAGAAAGCTGATCTGGTATGGTTTTTGGTGCTGAACGTGGAAAGAAGAAAAATCAATGCTAATCCATCAAAATCAAGCAAGCTGTCACAAGGACAAGAGAAAATATGGTGATATCTAATCTTTACCCTTTACTGTGCTGATATGAAATTCATATTTGGGTAATGAATGCTTGTTCCTTGTTGCATTCCATTAGCAATCAATCTTTTATGATCTTCAAATTATTTTCCGATTGCTAAATGGACCGAAAATAGAATTGTGCATAGTTTTCTATGTGTTTGTATTTTCAAATGCACAATCCAAATTTTTTAAAACTCATTGTGAAAGTGCATACAAATGATTTCAAAGATATTCATTTTTGTTTTGCATTCAAATGATTTTCAAAATTGGAAGTTAATATTTTGAGTGCTAAAAGTCAGAAATGCTTCAAATCCTTCTAACAGAGTTTTCTCCATCTCTAACGTGTTAATTCTTTTAATGTGCTATCCTATACTTGAACTCCTAAATCCTATTTTTCAACAAGTTAGACCTTCAGTCTAACAAGTTAACCATCCATATGAGTTTCAAGTCTATCTTTACAAAAAGATTCCAATACGTCAAAGCCTTATGCTTAATGTGTTTATCCTTATTGACTGAGTTATTCCAAGCACGATTATGTGATTAACCATTTCAATGGAATGACTCGTATAGCTTCTGGAATCTATTTAACCTGCTAGTCATCTGGACTAATGAGTTAATGTACTTCATTATTCAAAAATCCAGTATTTGAGTGTGAGCAAAGTCTTTGAACCTCCATCGTGAAAAGCCTTTCGGCTAACATCTTATCCATATGACTTTTACTCTCAGAAAAACTCTCTAATGTGTTAATATTGTTGTTTGACATGTTATCCGATCTGATCTTACAAATTGAAGCTATATGATATTTTCCCTCAATTTGTTGACTTCCACATTTTTTTTGAACAAAAGTATTTGCTTTTAACAAGTTTTTTTTAAAAACTTTGTTTTCAACATTCATGTTTTAAACAAGTGCGTTAAAAACCTTATTTCAAAGGAAGCATTATTTATCTTCTAGCTTCATGTGCATATTTTTACATAACGCTCATGATTTGAATAAATCATCGTTTTCAAATTCATGATCATTCATGGCTAACCTGTTTTCACGCAAGCTATTAGTTTTTCATAAAGTTGATCTGATCAAATCTGATTTCAAAAGAATTTATGATTGATGATCTTTTAGTTATAAAAATCTTTTGATACCTTCCTTGCTCAGAAATCATATGGTTTAATCCATATAAGAGCATGAGAGTCAT
Organism: Neltuma alba; assembly: GCF_004799145.2. Taxonomy (NCBI): domain Eukaryota; kingdom Viridiplantae; phylum Streptophyta; class Magnoliopsida; order Fabales; family Fabaceae; genus Neltuma; species Neltuma alba. Next base: position 27,848 of record NW_021635727.1, read on the forward strand.
TGTAGCTAACATGGTGTGGACCCAAGAGAAGTTGGGTACCGAAGAACTAATATTTGTGTTGTAGGTATCCTAAAGAATTATAAGATAAAATTCTCTTGATGGAGATGTCAATATGGGAGAATTGAATTTCTTCCTCGGGTTGCAAATCAAACAGAGGAAGAATGGGATCTTCATATCTCAAACAAAGTATCTCAGAGAACTTCTAAAGAAATATGGTTTGGAGCAAGCCAAGAGTGCAAATACACCTATGAGCTCAACCATATCATTGGACGTGGACGAGAATGGCAAGGATGTGAACTTGACTAAATATAGAGGGATGATTGGATCACTACTCTACCTCACGGCAAGCAGACCAGACATTCAGTTTAGCGTAGGAATGTGTGCCAGAGATCAATTAGCTCCCAAGCAATCATATGAAGAAGCCGTCAAGAGAATCCTCAGATATCTTGTCGGTACACAAAGTTTGGGAATCTAGTATCCAAAGAAAGGCGCAGAATATCTAATAGGATACTCAGATGCTGATCACGGAGGATACAAAACAGACAGAAAAAGCACCAGTGGACAATGCCAATTCCTAGGAGGCTGTCTTGTTCGTGGTCTAGTGAGAAACAAAACACTGTGGCCATATCTTCTACAGAATCAGAATACATTGCCACTGCCAGCTATTGTGCTCAGATTTTATGGTTAAAACAATAATTACAAGATTTGGGAATCAAGTTGAAGGAAATCCCAATCCTGTGTGACAACACAAGCACAATCAGCCTGTTTAAGAATCCAGTCAATCATACCCGAACCAAGCATATTGATGTTCGATATCACTTCATTCGGGACCATGTTCAAAAGAAAGATGTAGAAGTAGAACTCATTCCTACTGAATATCAAATAGCAGACATTTTCACAAAGCCTCTCGACCAGCAGAAGTCCAAATACTTCAGAAGAGAATTGGGAATGGAAAGCTCTGTTTTGACGTTGAAAAACAGAGATGAACAGAGTATGGAATGATCGATGAAGACATCGATAATCATGCTACAAGGAAAGGTTAATTTATCGATCACCTGATCGATAAATGAAGTATGTAAGGCGAAAGAACGAAATTGGAGGGAGAATTATCGATAAGCTTATCGATAAGTCAATTATCGATCAACACATCGATCAGGAGCAACAAGGATTTGAGACAATCACTCAATTTGGTAAGAATTATCGATTAATTGATCGAATAACTGTTAATCGATCACATGATCGATCAACTTAGACAGGTATGACTTCTCACTACAAAAATTATTCATAACATATTCGATCAATTGCTTTAACGTGATCTATAATTATGCATTGTGTTTCAACTATTCTTATTCGATCATCCTTAGTCTCCACCCTATCAATTTTCTGATTAAAGGGGAACTTCACATTCACATGTATCTTATAAGCTCATCTCCTTCGTCAAAATAGTATACTCATCTGCATTCACTGTCAATTGATTAGTTTTGATGATGAGTTGCTTTCACATTTTCCTTTCATGATCCAATTCGAAAACAATTTATAGAAAGGATTATGTATACATTTGATATTTGATTGTACTAACTATTCTCCTTGCAAGAAGTTGTTGAATTCTTAACAGGAGAATTTATGCTATGAAAGAAACTCCTCACTGGACTACAGAATAAATTATCCAATTTGAGGATTGATAATTTAATGCGCAATCAAGATATGGAGAAAAGAGAAAGTGATTGAAGATAGAAAGATTATTGGCATCAACCTTCAAAGCATAATCACCAATGCCAATACGAATGAGCATTATGCCTGGCAATGGACTTCATGAATCAATTTATCAACTTGCCGAATTCAAATGAGCATTTCTAAACCCTCTCCTTTATAATTTATGAATATTGATGCATTACATGGTTTGTGCGCACTGAGAGACGAGAATGATATAGGGGGAAAGATTACCCCCCACACAGGAGCTATGTCGTTTAAACTTTTTGCTGATGTCAAATAGGGGGAGAGATAGGCATGAAAAATATGTTGCATCTGATTTGATTTCATATCATCCATATTTTTCACAAAGGATTTGCCATCATCAAAAAGGGGGAGAATGTTAGATATGATTAGTTTTGATGATGTCAAATAATAGAGCAAAAAGTTTACATAAATTATTTATCTCATATTTTGACTAACTATCATACTTAATATCTTGTGTAGTTTCCTCAAGAAAAGAAAGGAGTTATTATGTTGCACTTTGAGTTATGGAGAATGATCAAGAGGAAGAAGAAGAAGAGAGATTGAGAAAAGAAGAACTTGCAAGATCAAATGAAAATATCAAGATTCAAGTTCATAGATTTGATGTTAAATGTTGCTATACTCAATCAGAAGTTTGGATGGCTCAGTCGGAAGCTAAAATATACAACCGGGAAGTTATACCATCATATATTGAGTCACCCTTCATATAAACATGGAAAATAAGCTTCAGAGGTGATTTTCATGGGCAATTATCGATCACTTGATCGATCATCCATTTATCGATCAAGTTATCGATAAAATGCATCCTCTGTTATGCTCTGTTCTTCGTTCAGCTCTGACATAGGTTCGGTATTTCTTCAATATCTCTCAAACCACAAATCCGTTTGAGGTGAAACTTGATTCATATGAAACTAGACTCAGAACACGGTTCATGGACACCAAAATCAACTTCAAAGAGTTTCATATGAGGGAGATATGTTGCTCGAAACATTGCAGTAAGGATTAACGCCTTGATTCCGACCTTCAGTCATTGTGATGAAGATAACTTTGCAACCACAACGAATTTTGGGGTGATTCTTGTTGCATTAGAAAGTAGACTCAAAGAGCTTTCTGGGGATAGGTCATTTGCAAAATTTGGAGTTGAATTGGAAGATTTATGATCACCAAAGTTGACCTTCGTTTTGCTGGAATCAGACTTCGAATTTATTGAGGCAAAGACCAGAAGTTCTACACTGAACGATTAAGTTCTCAAGCAACATACTACTCAAACATGTTATTGAGTAAAAGCACTAGAAGAAATGAAGAAATGAAAAGCCATTATCAGATGTTACTCGAGCCTGATCAAGCAACTACATATTCGATCATTTTATCGAGTTCCTGGTACTATCTCTTTAATTCTTCTCTTTTATCTTCATATGCATTATTGAGGTTTTATAACCTATTGGATAAATGGTTTTCGGATAACATTATGGATAGATGTATTTATCGATCACTTGATCGATAAACAAAGTTAACGTTATGGATAAATAGGCATTTATCGATAGCATGATCGATAAATAGATTATCGATGAGAAGACAGATAAATGGTAATGCGTTCTACTCATTCTATGTTTTGCTTTAGTCTCCATTTATCGATTACCTCATCGATCAGTCATTTATCGATAATATGATCGATCATTGCTCTTACATGTCTACCCTGTTTTTCACGTAACGTGATCGATAAATCAGTTCTTTGAATTTACAGGATTAAATCTCCTTGTTTTACTTTATCGATAACTTTATCGATCACTCATTAATCGATCACCTATTCGATCAACCTACATAGCATGTGTTTTCTCCGAATATACTTTTGCTTATTGTTTATCGATAAGGTTATCTATTATTTGTTTATCGATAATGTGTTCGGAAAATCATTACTTAAAATTCTATTCTATAACACTTTGTTTATCGATAACCTTATCCATCATCCATTTATCGATAATTTGTTCGATCATCAATGACTGAAGTTTCATTTTTGTAACACTTGGATTATCGATAATCTGTTCGATCAACAAGTGTTCGATCACTTGTTCGATCATGGAACGTTTTCCGTTTAAACATCAGTCGACTATGATGATTCTTAAAATCAATGATCTATTTTCTTTCAAGCTTTTCTCAGCCTTCTTTTACACATAACTCTCTATTAAAAGGATACGAAGGCAAACATAACTTGAAAAGGTTTATTCTTGCATAAATCATTTTTGGGTCACTGTATTCATGCTTCATCATTTATCGATCATTTGTTCGATCATCATATGATCCATAATCTATTCGATAATTGCATCTATCTGCTATATCTTTTCTTCATGTAATTAATCGATAATATAATCGATCAAAGCTTTATCGATCAAGACATCGATCAAGTAAGTTCATCTTACTTTCTGAATATCTGAATATCTGATGATTGATTCCATGTTTTCCAACTTATTGTTTCTAAGATTATCAGATACTTATCACTTGATCTGAGGAAGATTATTTCAGGTAAAGAGCCACAACGAATTTATGATGTGAAGAATCGACTTTCGTCAGAAGCTTCCAACGGCTAGTTTCAACGGTCATATTCTTCAAGCCAAACGGGAAGAAAATGCTCAACGGTCAAGTACCCAACATCATCTATAAATAGAAGAGCATTCAAAACAAAAAAGGAGAAGAGTCCGAGCTTACAACATCAAATGCTAAAATGCCGAATCAACATATTCTCATTTAGAGCTCCGAAAGAAAACTCCCTGTCTCTGTGCTCCATAGACGAAAACATATGTATCCGTAAGATAGAGAGGAGAGTTTCCCAAACGTGCTTAAGATTCATCTATCACTTCTTTGAGAGAAGAAATATTCAATCTTCATTATCATTATTAGATTGTATCCTTACGGTGAGTAAGGGGGAGTATTACCTCGGTGTGAGGTTGTTGTTGAATTAGACTGGTTAGTCTAAGAATTGTAAGTGGCGTCACAAGTGCCCGGATCAAACTTGTGATTGTAGTGGTTCTCAAGTACCCGTGTTAAACTTGAGGGAGATAGTCGATTGAAAATCTCAGGGGGAGCCTGGGGACTGGACGTAGGTCAGTGAGGACCGAACCAGGATAAATCACTGTTTGCATCTTCTCTTCCCTTACCTCTTATATTTCCAGCTAAACCATTTTACTACTGTGATTATACTTATCTCGATTCATTGTTTTTTATATTCAGAATTTCTTATGAATTTCAATTACATTGCGAAAAGATTTTTAATTTTAATCAACACCCAATTCACCCCCCTCTTGGGTGTTCAGCCATTCTAACATGTAGGATGGAAAGCATGCAATTAACTAGAGTACAGTCAAGGCATGTCACGTTACCACCACATAAATAAGTAGAAAGAGATGAATAAAGAGATAAAAAAGAAGAAACAGATCATCCTCATCAATAGAATCAGTAGAGTAAAGGTCAAAGCAAAAAGAATCATTTAGCAATTCAATTTTAGAGTAAGCATCCTCAATAGCAATGTCTATCATGTTAACTCCTAAAAGTGAATAGTCGTCATAAGGATGTTTCATTGCTTCATACATGTTAAAAGAAACCTTATTATCACCGATTTTCATTGTAATGGTGCCCTCTTTCATGCTAATCATGGTATTAGCAATCCTTAAAAATGGTGGACTAAGGATTAGTGTGGTGTCATTTACGAGCTTAGAAGACATGTCAAGCACATAGGGATCAGTAGGAAAAACCAAATCCTTAACTTGGACTAAAATATCCTCAATAATAAGGTCAGGGTACCTAATAGTCCTATCAACTAGTTGGAGTACAACAATAGTAGACTTAAGAGCCTTGACTCCTAGTGAAGTGTAAATGGACTTAGGCATGACATTAATTGCTACTCCTAGATCTAGCAGGGCTCCCCCTATAGTGACTTTTCCTATAGTGTAAGGGATGGTGAAAGATCCAAGGTCTTGGCATTTTATTGGGATTTAGGATTTAAACAAGGCAGACACATTAGAGGGCAATTGGACTCTTTCATTAGGTTTAAATCTCCTCTTTGGGTCACATCTCTTTTATAACCTTGGCATATTTAGTAATCTTTTTAATCATGTCAAGCAAGGGTATGTTCACTTCTGCCTTCCTAAAAGTGTCAAGCAACTCATGATCTTGCCTTTCATTACCCATTTTCACATTTTTCAAGTAAGAATGAGGAAAAGGTAGTCCATTGATATTTACCTCCTTACCTTCCTTGCTCAAGGCTCCATGCTTGCTTGGTTCAGCTTCCTTTGTATTCCCCTTGCCATCATGCTTGGTAGTAGACTCCTTCCGTCACAATTTCATCTCTTTGGAGCTTTCAAAATTCTTGACCTTTGTAGGTGATGATGGCAACTCATCATAAGCAATCTCCTCATCAACAACCTTATCCTCCTCTTCATCAAACTCCTTCTCATCACAAGAGTGATAGCATTCAAACCCTTAGGGTTCATAATAGTGTTGGAGGGAATAGTGCCACTACTCCTAGCTTGCTGCTCGCTCATGTTATTGTTGGAAATTGTGCCCTAGGGGCCAATCATATTGCTGTGAACATTGTAGATTTATGAATTTATTAATTACGTTATCATATTATTTGCATGTTTACTGTGATAACTATCCTTGGATAACTCATGGTTTATCCTAAATGTCCCTGGTCGGTCATCTATGTGGGAGCAGAGATGAAATAAGACCAGTATGACTTTAAAGATATATAGAGATATGAATTAAAGTCATAGGCACATGTAAGAGTACAAGGTGTTGGACTGACCTGCTATGAGAGAGCTGCATGGGTTAAGTCATAAGCTTCTCTCATATACAAACCATGTCACTGTGCCCTTTGACCTGAGATCATCATGGATTCCTACATGAGAAACGCTTAGCTTTGACCTAGTCAAAAGTCACTTTTGACCAGTGATCATAGAGACTATGTTCAGGCTTAGTGTTTTCTTCATGCGGAGGAATGTGAATGGTCAAGATGGAATTTGTCCCTCACATTCGTAGAGAGACATTACTGGGCCCCTCGATGAGTGAGTCTGAGAAATGTATGGCCATACTATAATGGAAAGGTAGTTCCGTTTCTATACTCAGACTACTCAGGGATCGAGAAAGTAACGGTCATAAATAGAAAGATGACGTTCTCCATGCCTCATTCATGACCAAAATGTCGTGTGACAAAAGGGATGTGATATGGTTGTATGAAAGGTTGCATCATTCAATGATCCTCATATGTTTTGGGTAGTCGTGATGTCTTGCTAGAGACCGCTTACGACTTGTGAGTCATTATGGTTAATGGCCCACTGCCAACTTCATATGGGCCTACAGGGTCGCACACAAAATAGCCCAACACGAGTTATGATGTCCAGATTCATTAAATCTAAGATATGTCCAGATTCAATGAATAATATAGGGTGGACGTGTATATATATATATAATTTCGTATATATATTATATAAATATAAGAGATATTAATTGTTAGATTTAATTTCTAAGGATAAATTAAATCTATATAAATTAATTCCGTCATATTTTATTTTGAATTTAATAAATAGGTGAATTAAATCTGTGAGACGGATTTAATATAAACCATATTTATTTAATTGCTCTCTTATCTGATTAGGCAATATTTGATATTGTATTAATTTCGGAATTAATTTAGGATTAATTTCGAAATTAAGTATCATTCATTAAACCTATAGCATCCTATATATAAGATATGAGGAGCTAGGGCTTTAGAGTGAGAGTGAAAGCACTAAGCAGATAAGGGACGGCCAAAACATTCAAAGAGAGGACGGATTTCTAAAACCTAGACGGACAAAAAGGGCGCTAGCACGCCGTCTGTAACCGGAGAGCTATTCGTGTGGATACCGTAGAGGAAGCTGACCGGAGTTGTCGACTTTGAACGATAAAGGAGGCGAGCAGAGGCATCCTGAATGGCGGAATCACCGAGGCACTTGGAAACTGAACACCGAAGGTAATGCTTCTTACTACCTGGCTTAAACGCGATCGGTAGATTCAGGCAAGGGATTGAAAGCTTTAAAATTTTGAGTTGTTTTTCTGCTGCGCGTCATCTTTCAATTCCCTTCAGTTATTGGATAGCTGGGTTGCATATGAATTGATATTCTCAGCCTTTGTCTCCCAATGCTCTATCCTTTTCTCTAGGGCACTAAATCTGGCATCATTTTTAGAGGAGTCTTGTTGAATCAAAGAAGCCAAAGAGTTAAACTGATTGGCATTAGAACTCCTTTCTTCTTTCATCAAGGCCATCATGTTATGCAGGAGTTGATTTGTGTCTTCTTTAGGAGGAATAATCAAGGCTTGCTGTTGGTTTTGGAACTGGTTTGAGGATGGACCAGCTCCTCTACTTTTTGAAATCTGTTTAGAGGTCTACTATCTTCGTTCCTCTAACCAAGTCGAGGGTTTGCTTTCCACCCCTCGTTATAGGTATTAGAGTAAGGGTCCCACTTCTGATTTGGATGACCCTAGAAAATCACAGATACCTCTTCATAACGGCTTGGACAGATGCTAGAAATGTGCATCACTAAGTCATAAGTTTCGCAACTAGGGGCAGTAATATCCATAGGAGTAGATGGATTATGCACACTCATATTCTTCAACTCTGTTGTGATTAGGGATAGTTGAGAAGTCACCTTGCTCTCCAAAGAATCAACTTTTGACTCCAAAGTATCCATTCTTCTGTTATGAATGGTAGAAGCTCCCAATTCATGTACCGTTCTAGTGTCTCTTCCACCATATTGCTGATGATTAGGGCCATTTTCTTGATCAAATCCTAACCTTCCTCAGTAGTGGAGTTGATCAAAGATCCTCTTGATACATCATCTAACATACCTTTCTCTTGGTTCTTCAACCCATCATAAAAATATTACACCAGTTGTTCATCCAGAATTTGATGGTGTGGGCATCTTGAGAGTAGGTCTTGGAATCTATTCCAATAGTCATAAAGAGACTCATCATAATCCTGCTTTGCCAAATGGATCTCCTTTGTCATCAGTGAAGTCCAAAATGTCAAAAAGTATTTCTCCAAGAATGCTTTCCTTAAGTTCCCCCAACGGTGATATACATTAGCCACATACCTTGGAAGGCTCATGTACCACTCTCGAGTTTTACCCTCCAATGATAAATAGAAAACCTTCCACAGCACTTGGTCCAACGATGCTCTCACAGGCTTCATGCTCTGACAAACTATAGAAAGGGATTGTAAATGGAGATGTGGATCTTCTCCTATCAAGCCGTGAAATTTTAGAAGTGAGTTAATCAATAAACCTTTGATTTCAAAATTAACTTCAAAATTTGGACATGCAGTAGAAAAAGGGTTAAAATTGACATCAGATGTTATGGCTTCCCTAATTGTACTTCTTCTAAGGTGCCTATTATTTTCTCCCACTCTCTCTTGTTCTCCATTCGCTCCGTGGCCACCTTTCCTCAACTGGTTAGCATTAGGGTTAGGATTAGGTGGGTTAGGTGGTAAATCAACCATGATCTCTTCTTCAATAGGTTCACTCTCGTTACTAGATAGGCTAGATTCCATAAAGATGTATTCTTACTCAACCATGAATTCACTTGTCCCCTTAACTCTCTTTTCTCTTCTTATCCCTCTAAGTCTTCTCTCAATCTCAGGGTTAAAAGGTACAAGCTTAGTTTTTCATGACATACAAGAACAAGGTTATAGAGAAAGAGCAAACAAAATTGACCTGCAACACATAAAGTAAGATAAAAGTATGAATTGTGATGGATATAAGTGTATGTATAAGTATGGGTATATATACACAGTAAGAAATGTAAAAAGGTTCAAGTTCAAAGCTATCCAGAAGAGTTTGCCATAGCAAAAGCAAAAGCATGCCGCAGCAAAACTGTCTTGAGATGGTCTGTGATCTGGATATAGCAGGTTTACCACAGCAAAAGCAGGGGCTGTCACGAATATGTCCCGAGAGGTATCCTAGTGATTTTTTTACTCGTTGGCCGTGGCAAAATCAAAAGTTTACTGTGGTGAAAGGTCACAGAGAGCCTGAGAAGTCCTGGACAATGCAAATACAGAGTGTAAATGCAGAAAGGTGTAGAAAATCAGTATATTTATTTATATTTCCTAAGATTTTGATGCTATGCAAAATGAAGACCTCTACTATGAACAAGTATGATCCTAAGCTATCTAAAATGTAACCTAAGAAGGCTCAAAACCTCAATTGACAGCAAAATAACACAAGCTAACCTAGAGAACCAATTTCTTGGCTCCTCGACAATAGCACCATTTGATTCACAACCTTTTCTAGCCCTTGGAGGTTAAATCAAAATTTTATCCAATGATTGCACTATAAGGTGCAATCTCAGGTCGTTTCTTAAATGGAGCCTTAATGAAATAGACCTAAGCTAACTTAAATGTCATGCAATGCAAATTAAACAAGAAAAAAGGGATTTTAGTTTTTAAAAACATTAAGTAAATCAAACTAAATGGTAATGAATTTTTTTTTTTTGGATTTTAGGGATATGAAAGACGAAATGATGAAAAACAAGTGATTTAACAATTATAAAATCCTCTTGAAAGTGTGCTCTGGCTGTCATAATTCGAAATTGATGGATATGGAGTAGAAATCACTAAGTTTCAAAATGATAAACCTTAAAGTACTCTTTAAGTCTAAGATCCTAATCAATGACACTCCATTTCACAAGATCCTATGAAGTGCTCTTAGTGTATGTAGAAAGATTTATTAATACAATAGGTCAAATGCAATCCAAATCAACTCAATATCAAAACACAACCATGCAAGAGTAGAGAGAATCTAAGGATCATAACTGACATACATAATACTTCATATATTTAACTCAAAAGTTCTACAATAACCAATACACTACACAAATGAATATCTAAAACTGATTACAACTATAATCAAGTAGTTCAATAATAAATTACAAATCCTAAACCTAGGAATTCATAAATTCATAGCTAAACTAGGATTAAACTACTCCCTTTCTTAGCTCATTGAACTCCAACCATTACTACACCCTCAAAAGGAAGAGAAACGTCTAGCTATACATAGAAATCTGAAACTTCTCAACTAGGAATGAATTTGACCTTCCCATGGTGAAACATCCTACCTTTAGCCCCTCAGAGTACGTATTCGTAAGTGTTATGGTTCAAGCAGATCACGACATAAGCCCGTGGATTTAAAATTTCAACATAATTACTTGGGTTACTATTTACTGTTTAACTTCTAGATTACAGGCCCAACTTTAAATATTCATAACTAATTCCATAAAAATCGTATTGAGGTGTTCTAAAATTCTACAAAAATCTATCTCGATGCATGTTAAGAGAAAAATATCCAATTAGACTTATCCTTGCCCAATTCATACAGTTTAATCAATAAATATTACTGTTCATTTCGTAAAATCTGGAACTTCCAGATTCTAAGCCTCAAATTTGAAAATTCGTATCTCCTCGTGTACACATCCAATTAAGGTGATCTATCTCTCATTTTAAAGCTTAGGATATGTTCTATGAGTCTACCGAAGCTCGTGACTTAACTCATTTGCTAGATAGTTCAAACTAGAGCTACAAACTCACTACTCTAGGACCTACGTTTTATCCCTTAACATCTCTTTACTTTAATACTTCTTATCTCATTGGCATACATAACATGGGCTTATTCTTTACCATTCATGCACATACAGTTTCATTCATGTCATAAATATTATAATTAATTACATGGCATCATAGGCATCCATAACATAAATTACATAATGGGAGAATTACACATTGAATAATAATATCATTTATTAACATGAACAATTCTCCACTTTCTTCTCCTTGCTACTCATGCCATTGTTGCCCATCATTGATTGACCTAAATGGTTGGTTAGGGGGTGATATTTGGAGGAACCTCAGTAGCAAACAATACCATATTAATCATGCTAGATGGATGCTTATGCACTACACGTAACTTGTTTATTCTCTTATTAATTAGTGACATATTAGCATGCTCAAAGCTAACTTCTTGATGCATGGCCATGGAGACATAATCTACTCATCATGAACAGCAATTATAGTAGCTAAAACATATTAGAATAATATTCAATAACATATACACAATACACAAGTATACAACATCAAGCAATGACAATAGGTAAGTTCACTACCTTGCACCTCAAGCTTTCCTCTTACTTTTCCTTTGACTCCCTTGACTTTCCAACTATATGGGCATTTGGTCAACATCACCAAACATCCTCTTGGATATTCCAAGGTCCTAAACATAGTCATAACGATTATACAATCTACTAGGACCACTAGATTACATAATATTCTAACTCTCTTGAACCTCAACTCTTTCTCTTGCTTTTAGGGTTTTCTTTCTAATTTTTCTAACATAAATCTCATCATTTCCCATCCTTAAGATCCATTTATTGTCAATTAGGACCACTTTAGATGGCCTTAGATTTAAGAAGATCAAATCTGAAAATTTTGCTTCGCGGGTATCGTTCACGCAGAAATTCCAGAATTTTCGCTCAACTTTGAAAATTCATAATTAATTCTAGAAAAATCAAAACTGAGTGGTTCCAAGTCTTACTAAAAGCTCCTTCAGTTCTCTTTAAACCAAAAGATAGTTTTTGGAAACCAATTCTATGCTGAACAGCACCATAATTGTATGGAATTTGACACTCTTCTAAAGGTTAAACACTGTTTTCAGATTTCAAACCCTAACTTTGAAAAATCACCATAAATCGTACACATATCCAAATGAAGTGTTCTACCTATGGATTTAAATTTTACAGAGTGTACTTTAATCATGCAAAATTTTAGAATCAGATACAAAGAGTAACTTATTCAAAATAGGCATTAAGTTAGATGTTATAACCATCACATACCTTGATCTTGAAGTATGAATCTTGTTCCTTCTTCTTGGCCTTCACCCCTGCGTTTTTCTCTCTAAATTTTGGTAGAGTTTTCCCTCTTAAACTCATGTTGGCTAAAAATATGAAGGGGGAGAGGCTCTATTTATAGCCAAAATTTTGGCTTGAATGGACTAAAATGCCCTTGGTGGCTAATAGAAAAAGTAAGGGCAATCTTGGAACTTCAAGTTAACTTTTACATCATCATTGCATCATCTTCTTGCATCATCCTTACCTCATTCTTCTAGAAGATGTCAAGTGTCACAAATGTGGTGGAGGAGAAGGAAGATTATATCCTAGCTATTGGATCAAACTTATTCCTTAAGTTTCCTCCGAATTTACTTGGCCCACGTTTCTCCGACTTCCTTTATAGTCTTTCAGAGCTCAGAAAATTCTTCTATCTACTCCATAAATTCTCTTTAATTCTACAGAATATCTATAAATTTTCTTAGGCCATAACACTTCCTTTAAGCCTTGCATAAAATTTATTTACTAAAATACCCTTTTATCGGCATAACCGGCTTTTTGATTTATTAAAGCCATTCCATTGGCCTTTTGGCTGCGTGAATAATTTTATAAATTAGTACAACCTTTCAACCATTTAACCTTATTTTTGTATACATTTTTGAGGTCTCAACGGTATACTTTTTACCGGCCATAACCTCAAATTCTATTTAAGCTGCCTCAGGGGTATTTTCGTCATTTCTCTTCATAGAAGAGCCTTAGAATATTATTTCCCATTTTCTTGGAATTCTTTGTATACTCTTCCATTTTTATCCTTGTTGGTCATAACTTTCTGAATTTACGGTTTAGTCCCTGCTTGGATTTACCCTTGGCCTGTTTCTACTCTCTTTTCTCTTTCTGGGCCCTTAAGACTTTACTGGAGCCTCTAGCCTTGATTATACTTGAGCTCCTAAAAACTTTTACTTTGGAGTTTAGTCCTTAAAACTGCTTTGACTTCCTTGCTCATCTTTTGGAATTCTGCTCAAAAGGGGTCTGGTAGCCTAACCAATTCAGGCTATTTCTGGTACTTTTAGGCCTAAAAGTTAGGATGTTACAATTCTCCCCCTCTCAAAAGAATTTCATCCTCGATATTTTGGGTCAAACCTCTATTTTTCCCTTTAATGAGAGGTTAACTGAGGAAAATATCCCCACTTATACTTAACTTTGACCTCTTCAACTTTTCATTATACTTCGTTTTCAGGTTTTAACCCTGGACTCCATACTTACATGACTTGTTGTTTTATACTTTTTTGTCACTTACATGAGCATGGCCTTTGTTTTTAAGCATTTTGTCACCACTGCTCACATTCTTCCTATACTTTAGGCTCATTCTTTCATAATAATACCACAACAGTATGCCTGTCTTTATGGTGTTTTACTATACCATGGCATTTTGGGTTCTCTTAATATGGCCTTTATCTATTCTTTGATGTATACCTCACTACAAAAAAATATGTTAATTCTAGCGGTTATGGTGTTACATTTCTAGCGGTTTTAACCGCTACAAATAACATTTGTAGCGGTTAACGAAACCGCTAGAAAAACAGGTGTTAGAAAAAATTTCTAGCGGTTATCTCAACCGCTACACATCATGGTCAAAACGATAGAACATTTCTAGCGGTTACGAACCGCTAGAAATTATCTGAAGGAGACACATTACTAGCGGTTACAAAACCGCTAGAAATTTTTTCCGGGGAAACGTTTCTAGCGGTTTTATAACCGCTAGAAACGTTTCCCCGGAAAAAATTTCTAGCGGTTTTGTAACCGCTAGAAACCTGCTAAACGGGAATTAAATAATTTCAGTAGCGCGCGAAAATTACTAGCGGTTATAGAACCGCTAGAAATGTTTGGGAAATTAAATTTTCACACCAATTGAATTTTTAGAATGGCGGGAAAATTTTCTAGCGGTTCTTAACCGCTAGAAAGTTTGGCGCGAAATTTAAATTTGACGAAATATTTCTAGCGGTTCTGAACCGCTAGAAATGTTTACCGTGCCAGAAAAAAAAATTTATGGTTTTTCATATTATAATTTTAAAAACCATTAAATAAATTATTTTGAAGAATTTTTGTTAATTTGTATAATTAGTTATATGTTACATTTTATATATTCAAATTTTGTAATAAAAAATATGTAATTAAATTATGAATGTGTTAAAAGAAGTGAATTTAATCTAACAAGATAATTTAATTGAATATTTAATAAGATAGTTGAATTGAAGATGATATATTTTGGAATATTGAACCTATAGTATTAAGTTGATGAGTATTTGAATCAGTTGAGGAGGGCATGACAAATGTGGAGAAGAAAAATCTGAAAGGAAAGGAGAAATAAATATGTTAGTAAATTTTAAATAAAAACAAATAAAAGATACAATGAATTATAAAATAAAATTCACTTACCATAGAGTAAAGAGAAAAAAATCACAATATGAGATAGTAAGAAAAAAAGAGAGAATTATGAAGAAGAATAGGAGAGGAAGGAAAAGAGATGGAGTAAATGAATGTAGAGAAGATATGGTATTTATAGAGATCAGCGACACATTTGTAGCGGTGTTTTTGTAGCGTTTTATAACATTTTGTAGCTGTTATTCATTTTCTAGCGTATATAAAAGCGCTAGTAATTAGTAGCGGTTACATATGTAGCGGTTATTAACCGCTAGAAAGTTAGTATTTTTTATTTTTAAAATCTGAACGAATTTTAATTTACAGGTATGTATTTTGTAGCGGTTAATAACCGCTACAAATTACAATTTCGTGAAAAAATTTGTAGCGGTTAATAACCGCTACAAATGAAAATTTTTTTATTTTTAAAAAATTTTACGAATTTTAATTTATACATATGTATTTATGGACGAAAAATTTGTTAAATAATTTATTTTGGATGCTGCTACTCTCCATCATCATCCGGCCTGAAAGGACATATTTTAAAAAAATTTGTTAAATTTATGTTGTATTTGGAAAAAATTAGTAATTAGTAGTTAATTATTTAAATAATTTAAGAAAAGACGTGTACCTGATAAGTGGCAAATTATCATCTCCTTGAGGAAAGAAGTCTTCAAAATTCGAGGGTTGGAAGGGTTCACTGTCGTAAATAATGTCACCATCACCCATATCGTAAAGATCCCGTGGCTTGAGGTGAACGACCATATTCCAGTCTTTATGTTTCTCGTCCTCGACATAGTAAATTTGGTGTGCCTCAGAAGCAAGGATATATGGCTCATCATCTTCAGATGCCCCCGTATGAATAAGTCTTGAGAAATTGACTGAGGTGATGCCCAAATGGTCAGTAGCGAGTCCCCGTGAAGTTGTCGTATTTGCCCAGGAGCATTTGAACAGTGTCACGGTGAAAAGCTGGTAAGTCAACTCAATAATGTCAATTAGCTTTCCATAGTAAGTGACGCCTCCAAAGCGCATATCGCCATCACTACTGCTAGCATAACATCTCGTTCCGAATGTCCCGCAAACTCCAGAGTTTTGTGTGAGCAATCCCTGATCACGTGCAACCGTACAGAACTTGAAGCCGTTGACATTGTCCGCGGTAAACCTCCGTGCATGGTCTAACGGACCGAGAGAAAGAGCTCTGAATTCATCTGTGTATGGGCTGTTGTCATTACGTATTCGACGTGTAAACCAACTGGGAAACTCTTTGTGGACTCTTTTATCAATGTCAGCAGAACGCGCACGGCCCCGTAGCTGACGCCTGAGATAACTCCTAAACTCACTATAGTAAAGTGTAATTTGTTAGAAGAGTCAATAAGAAACAAATATAAAGTGTAAAAGCTAGTGAGCTTATATGATATATATACTTACTGCATGAAGGGTTCAACTTGGCTGCAATTTATCAAAACGTGTCTGTGTGCCTGGAGTTTCTCTGTAGGAGTGAGTCTGAAGAATTCATATCCTCCAACTGGTTTCCCAACAGGAGGAAATAAAGTTGACGTGGAAGGACCGGGAGGAGAATCATCTACGCGACGCGGGCGGTTAAAAGATGTCTCCATGTCATCAAAGTACCTCGAACAGAAAGTTAGGACCTCATCTCCGGAATAACCTTCTGCTATTGACCCCTCAGGCCATGCCTTATTCCTAACATATGATTTTAATTTTCCCAAGTACCTGTAAGTTAAAATTGCATTAATAATTACGAGTAAATGAAAGAACAATGTGAAATTTAAAGAGGCGGGAATAAAAGATAATCTAGTACCTCTCTATAGGGTACATCCATCGATAGTGAACTGGGCCAGCAACCTTTGCTTCTCGAACAAGGTGGACAGTCAAGTGAACCATAACAGTAAAGAATGATGGAGGAAATATCATCTCCAAGTGACAAAGTGTAAGAATAATTTTATTTTGCAGCTGATCAAGCTCTTCCGCTACCAAGACCTTCGCACACAACTTCTTGAAAAATGAACATAATTCTACCAAAACCACCGATACATCAGAAGGAAGTGTGTTTTTCAAGGCCAATGGAAGTAACTGTTGCATAAGAACATGAGAGTCATGACTTTTCAACCCAGTAACCTTTCGAGCCTGCAGATCGATACACCTTGAGATGTTGCTAGAATATCCATCTGGTACTTTTATGTTCTTCAACGTCGAGAGGAAGATATCCTTGTTCTGCTTTGTCAAGGTGAATTTAGCTGGCTGAAACTTGTCGTTTTCATCAGGCCAAGCCTCTTCACGAATTCCCCAGGCCCGTAAATCTTTTCTAGCTGCGAGATGGTCTTTGGACTTTCCAGCTTCATTGAGCAACGTATATAGCACATTATCGCACACATTTTTTTCAATGTGCATAACATCCAAACTGTGTCGTAGCAAATTAGATTCCCAATAAGGAAGAGTGAAAAATATGCTTCTCTTCCGCCATTGCATAGGTTGCGTATCAGATGTCCCACGAGATCGTCGTCCCAATCGTTCGGGATCCACACTCTTACCAAACTCGATATGAACATCTTCTAACTGCCGCAAAATATCCATACCAGACAAAGTAACAGGAGGATCTCTCTTCTCCTGTTTCCCATCGAAGCGAATCCGTTGCAATCTAAGTCTGTGCTTGGAATCAAGGAACCGTCGATGTCCTATGAAGCACCACTTGCGACTGTGTGGAAGGCGACATGGCACAGAATCAAAATTGCACTCAGGACAGGCCAACCCAGTATGCACATTCCAGCCAGACAAAGTTCCCAAACCGGGAAAATCACTTATTGTCCACATCAAGGCTGCACGGAGATTGAATAGTTGCTTGTCATGTGAGTCATATGCCTCAACACCATTCGTCCATAGGTCGAGCAATTCGTGTATCAACGGTTGCAGGTATACGTCAATATCATTTCCTGGTGCTTTCTTGCCAGGAATGATCATGGAAAGCAAAAAGGAGCTCTGCTTCATGCACATCCAAGGTGGTAGATTGTATGGAATTAACACCACCGGCCAGATACTGTAACTTGTGCTCATGTTTCCGAAGGGATTAAAACCATCGGTTGCCAATGCAAGACGTACATTTCTAGGATCATTGGCAAAGTCTGGAAATTTCGCATCAAACGCTTTCCACGCCTCCGAGTCTCGTGGGTGCCTTAACCTACCATCTAGGTTTTCCTCAGTCGCGTGCCACCTCATGTGCTGAGCCATTTTTGATGACATATACATTCTTTGCAACCGTGGTTTCAAAGGAAAGTATCTAAGAAAATAATATATTAAAATTTAAAATACCGAATATTTTTAGAGACGGAACAAGTAACACGCTGTAATAATTTGTACCTGAGAATTTTGGCCGGTTTCTTCTTTTGCTTCTTGCCCTTTCGTACCGACTTATAGCGTGACGTCTTGCATCTCGTACAAATCTCTTTGTTGGCATCATCTCCCCAGTATAGCATACAGTCGTTTGGGCATGCATCTATCTTCTTATAGTTCAAGCCAAGCTTGTTAATAATCTTTTTTGCTTCGTAAAAAGACGGAGGGAATTCAGCTTGGGGGAAAGCATCTCCCAGTAACTCCAGCAACATAGACATCGCCTTGTCAGTCATACCGCACAAGCATTTGATGTGATACAGCCTCACCAAGAATGACAACTTCGAATACTTTGTACACCCAGAATAAAGAGGCTTGTCAGCTTCGGTCATGAGGTCAAAAAATTCCCGAGCAGTTTCGTTTCTTAGAAACTCCGGTTGAGGTCCCTCTACTTCATCTTCGTTGGGATTCGAGCTTTCGTGAACACCAAAAGCATCACGCACAGCATCATTCACGGCATCGGCCTCATCCACTCGAACTCCCATCCGTGAAACTACTGGCACTGACTCAGCACCCATATCTAGCCGTTCCCCATGTAGTTGCCAAAATACGTACTCTCGCGGAAAAGGCTTAAAGATTAAATGTTCCCTAACAATATCTTTGGGATGCCACTTTTTGAAATTACATTTAGGACAGGGACACTGAATCTTACCATTTACGGCAGCATTGGCGAAAGCAAAATCCAAGAAATAGTTTAGACCAGCCAAGTATTGCGGAGTCGACCGGTGCAAGTTGATCCACGACCTATCCATGACTAATAATGCTCAAATTTCGTGAAAATATGCCACAGAGCTCAAAGAGAAGTTAAAATGAAATTCAGTTGAAGTGCTTCAGCTTATAAAGGAGGGTGGAGGAACGGTCATTTTTTTGTAGCGGTTACAAAACCGCTACAAATTTGTAGCGGTTTTAACGGAAAATTTCAATTTCCAGCGGTTATTAACCGCTAGAAATTCTAAATATCGGTTACAAACCGATAGAAATTTCTAGCGGTTTAACGGGAATTTTCTCTCCATCTGTTTTGAATTTTCTAGCGGTTTTATAACCGCTAGAAAATTCGGTCAAATTCTAAATTTTCTAGCGGTTCACCAGAACCGCTAGAAAATTCTACAGTTTTAAAAATATTTATTAAATTAATAAATGATTATAGAATTATTTCGAGTAATTAATATGTTTAACGTGTTTAATAAATTGTAATGTTGATGTTGTAATAAATAAATAAATATTTCAATATTAATTAGTACTTGACATAAATAAAATTATAGAAATAAATCAATAAAGGAAACAAATAAATATAAAATTTAGATAAATATCTAAATAATATATAAAACCGTAAAATTAAGATTCTAATAAAATCCGATACAATGAAAGCAAATCATGGGTGGGGGGCAGAAGCAGCATCATCGGGATCATCCTCTGCTGAATCCTCCGGCTGACGGTGGGCAGGCCGCTCAACCTGCTGGGACTGGACTGGCGGATGGCGGGGTAGGGGCGGGACTGGTGGCATGTGTAGGTCGGGGATGTCAGGAACCGAGATGTTTGGAGCTATACTGACCACCACATGACGCAGAGCCGTAGCAGCTGCCAAGAGCTGGTCAAGCTGCGTCTGGAGCTGACGATCACGCTCCTGGAACTGACGATCACGCTCCACGATCCTGGCCTCGAACTCTTGTCTGAGCTCCTCTCGCAATTCCTCTGAAGATGAGGAACCCGGCCGCTTCGCACTCGCATGAGAGCTCCCAGCAGTATATGAAGGGCCAGCGCCACTTGAGCGGGGCAGCCTAGTCGGTGTAGGTCCAAGTCCAAGCCCGCTAACTCGACCAGGGTGCTGCGGCCGGCCAAGACCCGCTAAAAGTGAGGCGGTGGGATCCAAGGCAGACCCCTGAGACTCACGCAACTCGGAATCGACCTGAGTCATCCGTGCCTACCAAAATTAATATAAAGAAGTTAATTATAATATAATGATATCTACACTGTGATATTATATTAATATTTAATTTATTACTTACCGCTATCTCCTCAACCTCATCCGACGCACGCCCGTCTCGGGGTCTATACACCATCGGCCACATCTCGCCATAAGTGGGCGTGTATCCCCGCTCCTGCTGCGTCTTTTCTATCTGTAAATGAAATCAAAGAAATAATTAGTTACAAATTAAATACATCTACATATTTAATAAATTTATTTCAAGTACTCACAATCTCGTCATAAGTGATCGCAAAGCTCCTGGATCCAGCCCTATGACGTATCGTCTGATGCCTGACGCTCCTAGCATTTCTCCTAGAAAGAGCCTGAAGCAAAATGTAAAAAAATTAAATTAAATGAGTCAAGTCGGATAAAAAATAAAGAAATTATAATTAATACAATATTATCATACCATCTGGTCAGCCGTCATCCTAAAATAGACGTAAGTGGACCAGTCTTGGTCCGGACTCCACCAGGTACATCTGCCAGTATCTCCTGGAGGGGCCTCGTCCCGTCACCTTTCTTCTCCCTCCACAGGTCGGCCCTCCTGTTCTTCCATGCCATCCCCAGCCTCTTGATCGTGTCAGCCCTCAACTCCTCCCCCAGAATAAATTTACTCTATGATTAAAATAATAAATTAACTAAATAACAAATTATAAACAAATAATTAAGCAATTTCAATAATTAAAAACAAATAATTAGTTTTTAACTAATTTAACAATATTATAAATAAAATATAAATTAATCAAAGTTTAATAATAATTAAACAATTAAGTAATTTAAATAAAAAAATATTTTTACTCAACTAAATTTAAATTATTATAAGTAATAAATTAATGAAATCAATAACAAATTATTTTCATTTAACTACTTTTAAATAATTTAAATTAAAAATATATATTCATTTAACTACTTTTAAAAATTATAAATAACAAACAAATTAAATAAATAAAAAATTATAATCAAACAATTAAATTATTTGAAAACAAAATATATAATCATTTATTTAAATTAAAAAAATTATAAATACAATTTTATATTACCTTCATTATTTCCCAGCCTTGCTGCTTCTTGTCTGAGGTGATCTTCTTCCAGTCCTGCACGTAGATGGGGAACAGCGTCCACTGCTGACCAGGAGGCGCACGTACTTGTTGTACAACTGGCCACCTTTCTTCGTCGGTTGGCCCAACTCATTGAGCGGCACAACCACTCGTCCGCCCGTCATCATAGACAGCTCTCTGGCTGTCAGCCTCCGATAGGACCTGTTCCCCTCAGTGTCTACAAAATTTAATTAAGAAATAAATTATATATCAATAAATTAATATAATTTCTATATAAATTAAATACTGATCAAAACTTTAAAAAGTTAAAATAAATACTTACCGACAAATTCCACCTCATAACCAGCCTGACGTCTCGGAGCAGGACGCTGTGCAGCCTGGGGATACTCATTCCCCTGATCCTGCTGCTCCTCCTCCTCCTCCTCCTCGTCAGCAGCATCAGCATGGGGTTGCTCATCCCCAGTAAAATGAGCCTCCTCAGTCCGCTCAATACCATCCTGCTCCATAAAACTGAGGATATCCTCCTCGCTCAGATCGTAGTCATGAATGCTGGGAAATGGCTCATCAGCATCATGATGAACCTCACTGGGTCCAGCTCTCTCAGGATCAACTGGGTCTTTCCCATGTCGACGAGGCATCCTAATAACAACAAATAGTAATTATTTATAAATGAAATAAAAAAAATTAATTTATAAGCTATAACATAATAAAATTAATAAAATAAAACATAAAATAAAAATTATTATCAATAAATTACTATTTTTACCTGAAAATAAGGATCTGCAACTGAATCAGAACTCAAAATGTTTGTGAAGAAAATTCAGCAGAGCTTCGCTTCCAGAACGATTGAAGAAGTGAGAGGGTGGGGGGGGGTATATATAGACCGAAACTTTCTAGCGGTTAGGCACAAAAACCGCTAGAAATTTCTAGCGGTTCGCGGCCGAACCGCTAGAAATCTCTAGCGGTTTGGCCGTGAAACGCTAGAAATTTCTAAACTCCTCGGGGAATGAAAAAAATTTCTAGCGCTTCATGCATCAACCGCTAGAATTTTTCAGTGTTCTAGCGGTTTATTAGCGGAACCGCTAGAAAGTAAACGCTACAAATTTGGCGCCAAGTTCCCGCCAAAGCCGGGGAGTTTCTAGCTCTAATTTTCTAGCGGTTAGGGGTAACCGCTAGAAATGTGCGTTTAATGGTCAAAACCGTCTGTATTTTGCAGCGGTTTTGTAGGAACCGCTAGAAAAATATCTGAAATTTCTAGCGGTTTTTTAACCGCTAGAAAGTTCAGCGTGCTACTTCTATAATTTCTTGTAGTGCCTTGCCATTCCTCTT
>NW_021635728.1:0-37475 GCF_004799145.2 Neltuma alba
TACCGTGCAGAAAAAAAAAATTTATGGTTTTTCATATTATAATTTTAAAACCATTAAATAAATTATTTTGAAGAATTTTTGTATTGTATTAATTAGTTATATGTTACATTTTATATATTCAAATTTGTAATTAAAAAATATGTAATTAAATTATGAATGTGTTTAAAGAAGTGAATTTAATCTAACAAGATAATTTAATTGAATATTTAATAAGATAGTTGAATTGAAGATGATATATTTTGGAATATTGAACCTATAGTATTAAGTTGATGAGTATTTGAATCAGTTGAGGAGGGCATGACAAATGTGGAGAAGAAAAAATCTGAAAGGAAAGGAGAAATAAAATGTTAGTTAGTAAATTTTAAATAAAAACAAATAAAAGATACAATGAATTATAAAATAAAATTCACTTACCATAGAGTAAAGAGAAAAAAATCACAATATGAGATAGTAAGAAAAAAAAGAGAGAATTATGAAGAAGAATAGGAGAGGAAGGAAAAGAGATGGAGTAAATGAATGTAGAGAAGATATGGTATTATAGAGATCAGCGAACATTTGTAGCGGTGTTTGTAGCGTTTTATAACAGTTTGTAGCTGTTATTCATTTTCTAGCGTATATAAAAGCGCTAGTAATTAGTAGGGTTACATATGTAGCGGTTATAACGCTAGAAAGTTAGTATTTTTTATTTTTAAAATCTGAACGAATTTTAATTTACAGGTATGTATTTTGTAGCGGTTCATAACCGCTAAAATTTTTCACGATATTGTAATTTGTAGTAGCGGTTATAACCGCTACAAATTACAATTTTTTGTATTTTAAAAAAATTTTACGAATTTTTAATTATAACTATGTATTTATTATGGACGAAAAAAATTGTTAAATTAATTATTTGGATGCTGCTACTCTCCCATCATCATCCGGCCTGAAAGGACATATTTTAAAAAAATTTGTTAAATTTTGTTGTATTTGGAAAAAATTAGTAATTAGTAGTTAATTATTTAAATAATTTAAGAAAAGACGTGTACCTGATAAGTGGCAAAATTATCATCTCCTTGAGGAAAGAGTCTTCAAAATTCGAGGGTTGGAAGGGTTCACTGTCGTAAATAATGTCACCATCACCCATATCGTAAAGATCCCGTGGCTTGAGGTGAACGACATATTCCAGTCTTTAGTTTTCGTCCTCGACATAGTAAATTTGGTGTGCCTCAGAAGCAAGGATAAGGATATATGGCTCATCATCTTCAGATGCCCCCGTATGAATAAGTCTTGAGAAATTGACTGAGGTGATGCCCAAATGGTCAGTAGCGAGTCCCGTGAAGTTGTCGTATTTGCCCAGGAGCATTTGAACAGTGTCACGGTGAAAAGCTGGTAAGTCAACTCAATAATGTCAATTAGCTTTCCCATGTAAGTGACGCCTCCAAAGCGCATATCGCCATCACTACTGCTAGCATAACATCTCGTTCCGAATGTCCCGCAAACTCCAGAGTTTTGTGTGAGCAATCCCTGATCACGTGCAACCGTACAGAACTTGAAGCCGTTGACATTTACGCGGTAAACCTCCGTGCATGGTCTAACGGACCGAGAGAAAGAGCTCTGAATTCATCTGTGTATGGGCTGTTGTCATTACGTATTCGACGTGTAAACCAACTGGGAAACTCTTTGTGGACTCTTTTATCAATGTCAGCAGAACGCGCACGGCCCCGTAGCTGACGCCTGAGATAACTCCTAAACTCACTATAGTAAAGTGTAATTTGTTAGAAGAGTCAATAAGAAACAAATATAAAGTGTAAAAGCTAGTGAGCTTATATGATATATATACTTACTGCATGAAGGTTCAACTTGGCTGCAATTTATCACAAAACGTGTCTGTGTGCCTGGAGTTTCTCTGTAGGAGTGAGTCTGAAGAATTCATATCCTCCAACTGGTTTCCCCAACAGGAGGAAAATAAAGTTGACGTGGAAGGACCGGGGGAGAATCATCTACGCGACGCGGCGCGTTAAAAGATGTCTCCATGTCATCAAAGTACCTCGAACAGAAAGTTAGGACCTATCTCCGGAATAACCTTCTGCTATTGACCCCTCAGGCCATGCCTTATTCCTAACATATGATTTAATTTTCCAAGTACCTGTAAGTTAAAATTGCATTAATATTACGAGTAAATGAAAGAACAATGTGAAATTTAAAGAGGCGGAATAAAGATAATCTAGTACCTTCTATAGGGTACATCCATCGATAGTGAACTGGGCCAGCAACCTTTGCTTCTCGAACAAGGTGGACAGTCAAGAGTGACCATAACAGTAAGAATGATGGAGGAAATATCATCTCCAAGTGACAAAGGGTAAGAATAATTTTATTTTGCAGCTGATCAAGCTCTTCCGCTACCAAGACCTTCGCACACAACTTCTTGAAAAATGAACATAATTCTACCAAAACCACCGATACATCAGAAGGAAGTGTGTTTTTCAAGGCCAATGGAAGTAACTGTTGCATAAGAACATGAGAGTCATGACTTTTCAACCCAGTAACCTTTCGAGCCTGCAGATCGATACACCTTGAGATGTTGCTAGAATATCCATCTGGTACTTTTATGTTCTTCAACGTCGAGAGGAAGATATCCTTGTTCTGCTTTGTCAAGGTGAATTTAGCTGGCTGAAACTTGTCGTTTTCATCAGGCCAAGCCTCTTCACGAATTCCCCAGGCCCGTAAATCTTTTCTAGCTGCGAGATGGTCTTTGGACTTTCCAGCTTCATTGAGCAACGTATATAGCACATTATCGCACACATTTTTTTCAATGTGCATAACATCCAAACTGTGTCGTAGCAAATTAGATTCCCAATAAGGAAGAGTGAAAAATATGCTTCTCTTCCGCCATTGCATAGGTTGCGTATCAGATGTCCCACGAGATCGTCGTCCCAATCGTTCGGGATCCACACTCTTACCAAACTCGATATGAACATCTTCTAACTGCCGCAAAATATCCATACCAGACAAAGTAACAGGAGGATCTCTCTTCTCCTGTTTCCATCGAAGCGAATCCGTTGCAATCTAAGTCTGTGCTTGGAATCAAGGAACCGTCGATGTCCTATGAAGCACCACTTGCGACTGTGTGGAAGGCGACATGGCACAGAATCAAAATTACACTCAGGACAGGCCAACCCAGTATGCACATTCCAGCCAGACAAAGTTCCCAAACCGGGAAAATCACTTATTGTCCACATCAAGGCTGCACGGAGATTGAATAGTTGCTTGTCATGTGAGTCATATGCCTCAACACCATTCGTCCATAGGTCGAGCAATTCGTGTATCAACGGTTGCAGGTATACGTCAATATCATTTCCTGGTGCTTTCTTGCCAGGAATGATCATGGAAAAGCAAAAAGGAGCTCTGCTTCATGCACATCCAAGGTGGTAGATTGTATGGAATTAACACCACCGGCCAGATACTGTAACTTGTGCTCATGTTTCCGAAGGGATTAAAACCATCGGTTGCCAATGCAAGACGTACATTTCTAGGATCATTGGCAAAGTCTGGAAATTTCGCATCAAACGCTTTCCACGCCTCCGAGTCTCGTGGGTGCCTTAACCTACCATCTAGGTTTTCCTCAGTCGCGTGCCACCTCATGTGCTGAGCCATTTTGATGACATATACATTCTTTGCAACCGTGGTTTCAAAGGAAAGTATCTAAGAAAATAATATATTAAAAATTTAAAATACCGAATATTTTTAGAGACGGAACAAGTAACACGCTGTAATAATTTGTACCTGAGAATTTTGGCCGGTTTCTTCTTTTGCTTCTTGCCCTTTCGTACCGACTTATAGCGTGACGTCTTGCATCTCGTACAAATCTCTTTGTTGGCATCATCTCCCCAGTATAGCATACAGTCGTTTGGGCATGCATCTATCTTCTTATAGTTCAAGCCAAGCTTGTTAATAATCTTTTTTGCTTCGTAAAAAGACGGAGGGAATTCAGCTTGGGGGAAAGCATCTCCTAGTAACTCCAGCAACATAGACATCGCCTTGTCAGTCATACCGCACAAGCATTTGATGTGATACAGCCTCACCAAGAATGACAACTTCGAATACTTTGTACACCCAGAATAAAGAGGCTTGTCAGCTTTGGTCATGAGGTCAAAAAATTCCCGAGCAGTTTCGTTTCTTAGAAACTCGGTTGAGGTCCCTCTACTTCATCTTCGTTGGGATTCGAGCTTTCGTGAACACCAAAAGCATCACGCACAGCATCATTCACGGCATCGGCCTCATCCACTCGAACTCCCATCCGTGAAACTACTGGCACTGACTCAGCACCCATATCTAGCCGTTCCCCATGTAGTTGCCAAAATACGTACTCTCGCGGAAAGGCTTAAAGATTAAATGTTCCCTAACAATATCTTTGGGATGCCACTTTTGAAATTACATTTAGGACAGGGACACTGAATCTTACCATTTACGGCAGCATTGGCGAAAGCAAAATCCAAGAAATAGTTTAGACCAGCCAAGTATTGCGGAGTCGACCGGTGCAAGTTGATCCACGACCTATCCATGACTAATAATGCTCAAATTTCGTGAAAATATGCCACAGAGCTCAAAGAGAAGTTAAAATGAAATTCAGTTGAAGTGCTTCAGCTTATAAAGGAGGGTGGAGGAACGGTCATTTTTTTGTAGCGGTTACAAAACCGCTACAAATTTGTAGCGGTTTTAACGGAAAATTTCAATTTCCAGCGGTTATTAACCGCTAGAAATTCTAAATATCGGTTACAAACCGATAGAAATTTCTAGCGGTTTACGGGAATTTTCTCTCCATCTGTTTTGAATTTTCTAGCGGTTTTATAACCGCTAGAAAATTCGGTCAAATTCTAAATTTCTAGCGGTTCACCAGAACCGCTAGAAAATTCTACAGTTTTAAAAATATTTATTAAATTAATAAATGATTATAGAATTATTTCGAGTAATTAATATGTTAACGTGTTTAATAAATTGTAATGTTGATGTTTAATAAATAAATAAATATTTCAATATTAATTAGTACTTGACATAAATAAAATTATAGAAATAAATCAATAAAGGAAACAAATAAATATAAAATTTAGATAAATATCTAAATAATATATAAAACCGTAAAATTAAGATTCTAATAAAATCCGATACAATGAAAGCAAATCATGGTGGGGGGCAGAAGAAGCATCATCGGGATCATCCTCTGCTGAATCCTCCGGCTGACGGTGGGCAGGCCGCTCAACCTGCTGGGACTGGACTGGCGGATGGCGGGGTAGGGGCGGGACTGGTGGCATGTGTAGGTCGGGGATGTCAGGAACCGAGATGTTTGGAGCTATACTGACCACCACATGACGCAGAGCCGTAGCAGCTGCCAAGAGCTGGTCAAGCTGCGTCTGGAGCTGACGATCACGCTCCTGGAACTGACGATCACGCTCCACGATCCTGGCCTCGAACTCTTGTCTGAGCTCCTCTCGCAATTCCTCTGAAGATGAGGAACCCGGCCGCTTCGCACTCGCATGAGAGCTCCCAGCAGTATATGAAGGGCCAGCGCCACTTGAGCGGGGCAGCCTAGTCGGTGTAGGTCCAAGTCCAAGCCCGCTAACTCGACCAGGGTGCTGCGGCCGGCCAAGACCCGCTAAAAGTGAGGCGGTGGGATCCAAGGCAGACCCTGAGACTCACGCAACTCGGAATCGACCTGAGTCATCCGTGCCTACCAAAATTAATATAAAGAAGTTAATTATAATATAATGATATCTACACTGTGATATTATATTAATATTTAATTTATTACTTATCGCTATCTCCTCAACCTCATCCGACGCACGCCCGTCTCGGGGTCTATACACCATCGGCCACATCTCGCCATAAGTGGGTGTGTATCCCCGCTCCTGCTGCATCTTTTCTATCTGTAAATGAAATCAAAGAAATAATTAGTTACAAATTAAATACATCTACATATTTAATAAATTTATTTCAAGTACTCACAATCTCGTCATAAGTGATCGCAAAGCTCCTGGATCCAGCCCTATGACGTATCGTCTGATGCCTGACGCTCCTAGCATTTCTCCTAGAAAGAGCCTGAAGCAAAATGTAAAAAAATTAAATTAAATGAGTCAAGTCGGATAAAAAATAAAGAAATTATAATTAATACAATATTATCATACCATCTGGTCAGCCGTCATCCTAAAATAGACGTAAGTGGACCAGTCTTGGTCCGGGACTCCACCAGGTACATCTGCCAGTATCTCTGGAGGGGCCTCGTCCCGTCACCTTTTCTCCCTCCACAGGTCGGCCCTCCTGTTCTTCCATGCCATCCCCAGCCTCTTGATCGTGTCAGCCCTCAACTCCTCCCCCAGAATAAATTTACTCTATGATTAAAATAATAAATTAACTAAATAACAAATTATAAACAAATAATTAAGCAATTTCAATAATTAAAAACAAATAATTAGTTTTTAACTATTTAACAATATTATAATAAAATATAAATTAATCAAAGTTTAATAATAATTAAACAATTAAGTAATTTAAATAAAAAAATATTTTTACTCAACTAATTTAAAATTATTATAAGTAATAAATTAATGAAATCAATAACAAATTATTTTCATTTAACTACTTTTAAATAATTTAAATTAAAAATATATATTCATTTAACTACTTTTAAAAATATTATAAATAACAAACAAATTAAATAAATAAAAAATTATAATCAAACAATTAAATTATTTGAAAACAAAATATATAATCATTTATTTAAATTAAAAAAAATTATAAATAACAATTTTATATTACCTTCATTATTTCCCAGCCTTGCTGCTTCTTGTCTGAGGTGATCTTCTTCCAGTCCTGCACGTAGATGGGGAACAGCGTCCACTGCTGACCAAGGAGGCGCACGTACTTGTTGTACAACTGGCCACCTTTCTTCGTCGGTTGGCCCAACTCATTGAGCGGCACAACCACTCGTCCGCCCGTCATCATAGACAGCTCTCTGGCTGTCAGCCTCCGATAGGACCTGTTCCCCTCAGTGTCTACAAAATTTAATTAAGAAATAAATTATATATCAATAAATTAATATAATTTCTATATAAATTAAATACTGATCAAAACTTTAAAAAGTTAAAATAAATACTTACCGACAAATTCCACCTCATAACCAGCCTGACGTCTCGGAGCAGGACGCTGTGCAGCCTGGGGATACTCATTCCCCTGATCCTGCTGCTCCTCCTCCTCCTCCTCCTCGTCAGCAGC
The DNA here is from genome assembly GCF_004799145.2 of Neltuma alba. Taxonomy (NCBI): domain Eukaryota; kingdom Viridiplantae; phylum Streptophyta; class Magnoliopsida; order Fabales; family Fabaceae; genus Neltuma; species Neltuma alba. The sequence continues at coordinate 7,246 of NW_021635728.1, forward strand.
ATCAGCATGGGGTTGCTCATCCCCAGTAAAATGAGCCTCCTCAGTCCGCTCAATACCATCCTGCTCCATAAAACTGAGGATATCCTCCTCGCTCAGATCGTAGTCATGAATGCTGGGAAATGGCTCATCAGCATCATGATGAACCTCACTGGGTCCAGCTCTCTCAGGATCAACTGGGTCTTTCCCATGTCGACGAGGCATCCTAATAACAACAAATAGTAATTATTTATAAATGAAATAAAAAAAATTAATTTATAAGCTATAACATAATAAAATTAATAAAATAAAACATAAAATAAAAATTATTTATCAATAAATTACTATTTTTACCTGAAAATAAGGATCTGCAACTGAATCAGAACTCAAATATGTTTGTGAAGAAATTCAGCAGAGCTTCGCTTCCAGAACGATTGAAGAAGTGAGAGTGGGGGGGGGGATATATAGACCGAAACTTTCTAGCGGTTAGGCACAAAACCGCTAGAAATTTCTAGCGGTTTTGTGCCTAACCGCTAGAAATTTCTAAACTCCTCGGGGAATGAAAAAAATTTCTAGCGCTTCATGCATCAACCGCTAGAATTTTTCAGTGTCTAGCGGTTTATTAGCCTGAACCGCTAGAAAGTAAACGCTACAAATTTGGCGCCAAGTTCCCGCCAAAGCCCGGGGAGTTTTCTAGCTCTAATTTTCTAGCGGTTAGGGGGTAACCGCTAGAAATGTGCGTTTAATGGTCAAACCGTCTGTATTTTGCAGCGGTTTTTGTAGGAACCGCTAGAAATATCTGAAATTTCTAGCGGTTTTCTTTAACCGCTAGAAAGGTTCCGCTGCTACTTCTACAATTTCTTGTAGTGTGTTATCTTTTCTTAAATATTCTATTAATAAAATGTATTAGTTAGAATTACTATTATTAAAAAATTATTTTAAAAAATAAATAAATAAAAAAGATAGAATAGATTAATGTTTTATATTTATGATCAAAATAAAAATAATGGAGGTAGTATATACTTTTCAGTCGTTGTCTTTGGCGTGCGATTAAAATCACTTTTTTGTGACTTTACAGCAGTATAATTCCCTTTTGAATGATCTGATTCGTTTTTTTTTGGCCAACCATTTGAATCGTCCATTGCTTACAAGGGGTTAGGTTCACTGATACAATACTGCCTCTCATTTTTAATAGTTCTCCGATCCTTAATATAAACTTATTTAACTAATTTGATTAGATTAAGAAAAGTTAGGTAAGTTAGTTAATTATAAGAAAAGTGACACATTTTTCCTAAAACACCATAATCATCTTTTTTAATATCCATCTCCCTTTTTTATTTGATTAAGGTTGAGAGAGTATTCATAGGGATAATTTAGAAAAAATTGATAAATATGAGAAATAGGTCTTATATTTAGAACAAAAATCAACTCAAGAATTGGGTCCTATATTAAGGATCAGAGGAGTATAAGAAGTAATTTAACATTCAGTTTAGTTTTAAATATAAAACTCCAATCAACTTTATCTTTTATATTTATCTATTTTATTCCAAATCTTGTAATAGTTACACATATTAAAGATTTCATCAAATAGTAGTTATAATTAATATATATGATTGGTAAAGATATTTTAAGAAAGACGAAATATATTTATTATAAATAACAAACTTAATTATTTTTTTTAATCTACTCAAATTAGTGATGAACCAGCTCTTATATTAAGAATTAGAGGTAATATCAATTTTTTAGTTAGCTGGTCATATTGTCGGCTAATCACGTCTTCCTATATGACTAATTATAAGTAAGAAAGCGTAGCTGCACAAACATGAACAAGACCGACCAATTCTTTTTAAGATAAACATAACAACAATTTTCAAACCTTCAATATGAAGTTGTGAGAAAGTCAACAAAAATGGTCTGATGCCAGAGAATATTCAGGTATCCATGAGTTAATGTTAAAGTAACCGCAGTCGGAGACTGTTCTATAAGTTGTGCCCACGCTGAAATTTTCAAAAACAACATGAAATTGTTATAACTTGGTCAACTATTTCAAGTCTTGGCGTTAGAATTGCCCCATTATTTAAATACTCCTCTGATGCTTAATATAAGATCTATTTAAATAATTTGATTAGATTAAGGAAGTTAGGTAAGTTAGTTAATTATAAAAAATGTGACATATTTTTTCTAAAATAACATAATCATTTTTTTTAATACTCCCTCTCCTACTTGATTATGGTTGAGGGAGTATCCATAAGAGTAATTTAGAGAAAATTAATAAATATAATAAATGGGTCTTATATTTATGATCAAAATCAACTCAACAATTGGGTTCTATATTAAGGACCGGAAGAGTAATTCGAATACTATAACAATCATAACATAGCCATCAAAATGTGAAATGTGAAATGATTTGTTTAATTCTATGGATCAAAACCAAAAATGGAGCGTACAGATATTTAAATGCTGATTTATGGAAGAAATAGATGTTTATACATGATTCACATAAACCAAACATTTAAATAGGGAGATTCTAAGTCCATGAAGTAACGACGTAAGCATTTTTTTAAGCTACAATCCTACTAATAGGATGTCAAATCTAATTTTTTTATTTTAAGTACAAATTTTTTTTATTGGAGATAATCCTACCCGACATATTGTCGCCTGTTAAATTGAGCATTAGATCCAAAACTTAATTCGTGACGTTAAGAGGGAATAATTGCAAATGTAATTTGCATGAACTCTTTTTCCTACAAAATATAAACAAAGGGGGGGGGGAGTGATCAGTGTAGGCCCTGACAATTTCCATCATGGATCCATCAATATAATGGACTTTAGGAGGGATTGAGTTCTATCATGGGCTTAACACACTATTAACGGGCCAAATCCAAAACATTAAGTTATTGGGCCTTTTGGTATTTTTAGGTCTACAGGAGTGAGAGAGGATACAAAGCATAGATTTTTTGTTTTTGGAATAGTTTTGTTTCTTTTTTAACTTTCCAAGGTAAAATAAAATGAAACTGGCAAATTAATAAGAGTTGGTTTAATTAGTAAAAAAATCAGTTCTTAACTCACAAAGTCGTGAGTTCGAATATAACTGTCGATGTGAGGACTGTGTTGGTAAGTGATCTGTAAGTATCTTTGTAAACATTTTTTGAGCCTGGAGGTATGCACTGGCCTTGGTGAGCTCTCAGAACCTAATTTATCTAAACTTTTGCTTATAAAAAAAAAGTATCTAAAAGGACTCTTTGAGCCTGAAAGCTTATCATAACCTTGACAGCCCCAACTTGTCTAAAATTTTTTTTTGTAAGGAATGAAACCAGCAAAGTCGAAAGTCGAAAGTCGAAATGAAGGGAGGGGGAAAAAAAAACTTTTAAACACAACTTGATCCATAAATGTGCGATAAATTTATATATAAATTTTAACAACAATCTATAACAGAAATTTATTCTCAATGTGTTTGGACGAAAAATTCTCATTTTAACTCTTCTATAATTTGTCTGATTGTGTAATTTAATAATCTGAAATATTTCATTGAAATTAGTGTGACCCATCTTCTCTTGTTGTCGCAGTAATTTACGATTCCTGCGCGGCGCGGAGCTCACGGGCGGTTCTGCTTTCACACCCATCAACTTTACAACGTTGAAGGGAACATCGTAAAACACATCCTCCCTTCGGCTCTGGCAAGGCTGGTTTGGAAGTGATCTCCCTCAATTTACCTTAATACCCCCGAACCACCTCCTTCGTCACCCTCCCCGTTTCTTCCCCTCCCGGCTACGTCTCGATGAGGGCAGAAGGGTAGTTTCACCCCCTCCCTATCAAAATCACCGTTTATTCGAATCTCCTCTGGAGCGAAGAACTGCCTGCAATTGGAGCCAAATTTCTCTTCTCTGGTTCCTTCAGATCTGCGGAGCCTGAAACCCTAACATTGCACCGTTAGTTCTCCTTCTGATCTCTTCGATTCGATAGGGAAATCTTCGAATCGAGAGCTGCAACAGCCATGGGCGATTTCAATCTCGCTCTCGTGATCGTCGCTATAGTCGTGTGCATCATCGTCTTCATCTTCAATGTCTACCTGCTCGTTAATTACCAGCATCCTGACGACGTTAACCAGGCCTACTTCCCTAAATTCGTCGTCGTTTTGGGTCTCTCCATCGCCGCGATTTCAATCCTCATGTTACCTGCGGACGTGGCGAACCGGCAGGCTTGCCGGCATGCCATATACAATGGCGCGTGTCATCTCACCTTGCCGATGAAGGATCTGTGGCTGGCGGTCTACATTGCCGATGCTGTGCTCGTTTTCTTCGTTATCCCCTTTGCCATGTTCTACTACGAAGGGGACCAGGACAAGTAGGTAGCTTTGGGTTATTGTATCAATGTGCATGTTTGTGTCCAAAAGCATCTGTTTTGAGTTGCCTTTGTTCGGAAATAGTTTATTGGTGATCGATTTTTGTTGTGGTTCTATAACCGGAGTGCAGGAGTGTTGGGAAACGGATTAAGAGTGCGCTGTTGTGGATGGTGACGACCGCGATTGTGTGCGCTCTGGTCCTGGGTATCTTATACGGTGAGCTCTTGTTTACATTCTTCTTCCTGTTATAGCCTCTTCCCTTCCCTAGTGTCTATGCATGTGTGATGAATTTATCTGAGCGGATAGTAGAAGTTGTTCCTAGGCATCCTAAGTTTAAGTACCAAATAATAAAAAAGAACCTCAATTTGTGTGCTTAATAGGGAAGATTTAAGCTTCAATAGATTAATTATAAAAGGTTCAAAGTGACTTAGTTGTCGGATGTAGGGGCTGGATATCATCATGGGGAAAAATTAAAATTAGCGCTGCTACGAATTCATCTTTGGGTATATGGGGATTTGTAAATCAAGATTTTAGGTTAGGCGAGCTGGAATGAGTTTTCAGCAGCACATCCACAAGAGGAAGGATAAGAAACAATTGACATGGCTTGGGATTGGAAGATCTACTGCCATGTTTTACTATTTGAAAACATTTTTAAGAAGTTCGTAGAAAAGTCGTTTATTTTTGCTTTAAAACGATTGCTGTTGCAAAACTGAGATTTTCATAAAGTTATAGGAAGAGTTATACATAGATTTGAGAAACAACGTCTTAGGAAGGAATAAAGGATGGTAAGCCACTCTTAATTTTTAATTTGACTTGTATCTGACTGGTTTAGTCCGTTGAGTGATAAATTATTGTATTGGGTTGATAAGCATGGTCATAGATCAATATTAATTTTTTTTTTTAAACCTGTGTTTTCTTGAGTGGTAAGATCGTTATTTGTCCCCCATTACGTTTTCTGAGAGAATTCTGCATGGCTCTAGTTATAAAGTGTCACTGTAAGGTCTGACTTATCAGTGGTGAACAACCACTGAACCTTGAATAGATATTTTAAATCCATTTTGTCCCTACTTGAGATTTAACCTCTATCTGACTGCTTTTATCATTTGACTGATATATTAGGGCTGGTTGGGAAGGTGGACTTTACTGTTAGGCATCTCTCTTCATCAACAACCTCATTTCCCAGCTCATGGAACTTCAATAGTGGTCAGCAATGCATAGGAAATGGTGTTCATCAGGTCTTAATTTCCTCTAGCTCATTTTATTGCTTATTTTTGTTGCTTTGGAAGCACCTTTTTGGATTTCTCATTCAGCTTTTTTCACCTTGTCCTGGAACCAGTGTTCTGCCTACTCTGCTAGCGCATCATCAGAGAAAACATGGACCATGCGTACAACTTTTCCAGAATATGTTGTGGCACTTGCTACTATTGTTGGATCTGTGCTCTTTGCTGTAAGCTCATTATTCATGAAGTTTAATACTTAAAAGTTTGAATACCTGCTTCTTTCAGCCCTGTTACTGGCACAACAGAGTAATTTTTTTTATTTTTTTATTTTTTTAAATACAATTGTGTGTGAAAGATAGTACTTTCTTTTGGGTACTAATTTATTGAGTTTGTGAGTGAAGATAGTGCTTTCTTCTTTTATGTTCGATCCCTTGTGGGCAAAGCTTACTTTAGTTTGTCAATACTTTAAAATAAATATAAAATTGATGTTATATGCTACTAGTACACGCTAGAACTAGAACATGCTTTCTCTTACTAGGAACTAAATGCAGCTTTTTATCTGGGATCATTTTATGATATTTCCCCTCAAGTTATGGAAAAGTGGCCATTAATTTGTATTTTCACCGTTCAATCCAGATATTTGGTGGCGTTGGTATTGCTTGTTTACCATTGGGACTCATATTCTCATTTATCCGGCGTCCAAAGGCTGTTATTACTCGCTCACAGTATATCAAGGTGCTATGTAGTTCTGTAGAAGGAGACTCCTGCTATGGTTTACTGCACAGGCTTTTCTTTTACTCAGTATCCCCGTACTATTTATTTATGATCTGTTTGGTTGGTTACGTTAGGAAGCTACTGAACTGGGTAAAAAAGCAAGAGAACTGAAGAAGGCAGCTGAGGCACTTCATCAGGACGAAAGAGGTGGTTCAAAGGGTAGGAAATTTCGTAAGAATGTAAAGGCTGTAGAAAAGGTAACAAATATTGATGATTTAATTGTGATGTTTACTAATATCTAATGCATCTTCAATGTAACTATTCTTATCATTGTATCATTCAGTCATCCTTGATAGCACCAACTTTGCACCACAAATGTCTTTGTTTCTGGTTTGTTCTGTTCTGATTGTTTAATCATCTATCTTGTTTAATTTGCCAGGAGTTGTTTCAATTAGAAGAAGATGTCAAGCTTCTTGAAGAGATGTATCCACAAGGAGAGAAGGTAGTCAACCAATGTTGTAACCTTTTTGAGTTATAAGCAAAAATTGCATTACTTTCCACCTTCTGATCCTACTTAAATGCAGGCTGAGACAGCATGGGCACTAACAGTTCTTGGATATCTGGCAAAACTTGTGTTGGGAATCTTAGGGTAAGCTATTGCGTACAAACTTAGATTGGATAAAATCCCAACAAGTAATGATGTCAATTTTATATTTTGAATTTCTTAAAAAAAAAAAAAATCAAAGCAGAAATTAAGGTGCAATAGGAACATTTAACATACCATCCCCAAAGGACATGCCTATGCAGACCTAGCTCCCTGTTACTGTGATGACTATCAAATGACATTGGAACTGCTTGAGATTCTACTAAACTTCCCCTGGTATAGAGTCCAAGGACATCTGTATGCTTTATAAGAACTGCTTGATGCTGGATGATACAGCCTTGGCTTGTACATGGTTTTGAAAAGCTGCTTCTTTTGATTTTGTAGCCTGTCTTTTTCTATCCTTCTCTTGTTATGAGAGGAAATGATTTTGCTATACTGTTTGACTTTATTCTTTTTTTCCCTTCCCCCCCCCCCCCCAAAAAAAAAGCGAACAATATGATTTATTGAAAAAGGCCTTTTAAAGGTAACTGCTGATGATAGATATGGTTATGTGATTAATGGCAATCGGCATACCTTCAAATTGCAAAATATCTGGGGATGTATAAACAAACTTTGTTTCTCTATTCAGAACATGTTTGTTTGTTGAAAGATGCTAGTGATGATGATTTTCTTTGTGCCTTTTATTTATTTCTTTTTAAGTTATGCATCCTAGAAGTTAGAGTTCATGCTTTGCTATGTATTATGTCCGTTACTGTTAGATTGTAATTTGCATAGTTTTCTTTTCATTTTCAACTTTAATTGACGGCTTAGGAATGTTGGTTATGCACATTCAAACTGTTTTCTGCAACTTTTTTTTTTTTTTTTGGTTGGGTGGGTGTTAATTTGGAGGATGTGGGTCAAAGGTGCATCTCATCCTCTTGTTCTGTTTTTAGCATTCTTTTCAATTTTGATTCATGTGAATATATTCTGCCCACAATCATGGGCTACATTATTATTGTTCTTTCACCTTAATCAGGACTGCTTATGGTTGCAACTCATGTGTTTTGTATTTAGAACAAGCTAACATCTAAAATCGTTGCAGGTTGATTGTATCAGTGGCGTGGGTTGCTCATATCATCATATATCTTTTAATCGATCCTCCTCTTTCTCCTTTCCTGAATGAAGTTTTCATCAAGCTGGATAATATATGGGGTTTGTTAAAATACCTATGCTTTTTTGGCCCTTTACCAATCAGCTGATTCCAATTGCAGATGCGGCATATTTTTAAGTTGTCATTCAGTTCTTGTGACTAAATGTTCATATTCTGCTCCTCTATCAGGTCTTCTTGGTACTGTTGCATTTGCGTTTTTCTGCTTCTACCTTCTCCTTGCTGTGATTGCGGGTGCCATGATGCTTGGGCTGAGACTAGTTTTCATTACTATCCATCCCATGAAGTAATTGATTTGCACTGCCATTTTTCTCTTTTCTTTTAATATATTACTCATTCTTTGTGACTGCTTATGATTTTATTTTGTTTTGACAGGTGGGGGGGCACTCTGATGAATTCTTTTCTGTTTAACGTGGGACTTATCCTTCTCTGCTCCATTAGGTCAGCATAGCCAACACTTCAAATGTTTCCATCGCTTTTTGGTTAGACAATAGGGAAATATAGGTTTGAATGACTGCAAATTCAAAGTGGTCGATATTCTAGCCTCTGAACTTCTCACATTGAAATTTTAGAATGCGAATGAACATAGGAAATTGTTTCAGTCATTGGGCTTATGATTTTTTCTGAAAGCTTTTGTTATGCTGTGGCTGTATTGCTGAGAATTCTATGGTTTTACTTTTTCAGTGTTATCCAGTTCTGCTCCACAGCATTTGCTTACTATGCTCAAGCAACTGCAGCACAGGAAATATTTGGTCACACCTTGCAATCTCTTCGTGGAATTAAATATTTATACAAGTGAGTTAAGCTGGACCTCTCTTCAATTCCCAATCCCTTGGAGGGGCAAAAAATGAAACCTTTCATTCTGGGCTAGCCTGTAAATTTAGACCCCAATGGAAGGGCCCCTTCTTTTGTCCCAACATCTAATTCTCTGTTGAGGTTCAACCGCCTTGATAATTTTCTTGCCAAATTAGTTCTTTACCATTCTTAACCAAATAGTATCATTTATGCTTTGTTGATGTGACCTGACTTGCTGGTAATTTTGTTACAGGTACAACGTATTTCAGATTGCTTTTGTTGTACTGGCTGGATTGACCTTTATATATTATGCTGCTTTTGTGAGTTCTCTTTTTTTCCCCTTCCTTTTTTTCCTTCCATTGTTTGTCATTCTTGCTGATACTGAAGGGTTAACCTGAAATAATTCAGGGATGGAGAAGAAAAAAGCCTAGTGGCCGGTTCCAATTGTCTTCATGAGTTATGGTTTATCAAGGAAGAGTGTCTCTTGGAGTGGGCCTTTCTGGTCCTATGAATCTCATTTGGAGTGATTTTTCATATATCGGATGTGTTTTTGGCCTAGTATTTTTGTTGTTGTTGAGAGCTCTAGAGGAGGCCCAAAACCATCCATCTGTAGAATTATTTTATGGCACAGATGAATCGGATCGATGTGGATGCCTGCCAGTGCTACCACTAATGGTTGCTTCTTATCACGCCCTTGTATGTATAATTCCTTTGTTTGATTTTGGCAACATATTTTTTCTTTTTGTTTCTTTCTGTTTTTTGAACTGAGAATATAATTGAAGCAGTCATGTGAATGAGTCAAACTTGGGTTTCTCTTAACACTATGTAGTGCAGACCCTTTGCTAAATAGAAAGTTGTGAATGAGCCAGTGTTTCACCAACTACTTTGTCTGCTTATAGTTTCACTCTTATCTTCGAACAGGCTTCATGTCTATCTTTACGCACAGGTGTGCACACGTATGTGTATTTAGTTGTGGGAAATTCTTCACTTAAATTTTAGACATTTTATTCAAGTCGAATTCCTTATTGTTTTTTAATTGAATGACATATTCTTGGGATATTGTTTCTACATTGGTTGTATCAGATTAATTTCTAGTTAGTGTAGTAAGGGGCATGTGACTGGCAAAAAAAGGGGAAAAAAGAATAGAGGGCAGGTAACGACATCTTTGATTTCTCGAAAATAAAAATATAAGTTGACTCTGCTGAATTATTAAAATTAAAATTCTATAAGAAATATGAACCGGGGAAAATTGGTGAAAAGTTCTTGTATGGATATTTTATTGCTTGAAGAATTTGATATGTTCTTATGCATAGAAAGTATCAGTTTTTTTTTTTTTTGGTAGGATTTCACTCAGAAAAAGTATCAGGCCGTTCTGTTTCATTTGAATGTAGGGATTACGAATCCGCCTAGAAGAAGAAATTGGGAAATTCGTCATTCGTGGGAATGAGAGGAAGCAGGTCATAGCCTTCCCTCTTAAAATATCAACAATGGAACGGAGCCTTGGGCTTGTTCCCAGTACATTTTCAAAACAATATATTATTTTTTTTCTGTTTTTTTGATAACCACAACACATTAATATATTACTACCTCCGGTCTTTAATATAATTCTTCTAACAATAGTAGTTCTAACCAATACATTTGATTAGCAAAGATATTTTAAGAAAGACAATACTTATTTATTACAAATAACTAATTTAATTTCTTTTCTCAATTTTTTTAAATTAATCAACTAGCTCTTATAATTAAGATCGAAGATGGTATATAGAAATAAAATATAGTATCAAATGACGGTAAGTGGGTGAAAGGGCCCTTTAATGAAATTCTCCCAAAATTTTGATTGGTGAGCCTGCAATCTAAAATCCAGGCAAAACTAAGAATAAATTGATTTAATATGCAAGGAAAATACACACATTATATATCTCTATATATCTTATAATTATTTTATTTCATTTTTAAATGATATACTATTTGCTAAATGTCTTAAATTAAAATTTTACTTCTGATCTCTATTTACTTTATTTTTAGTTAATTTTTATTTGGAATCAGTTTCTTTTTATATTTTTATATCATATTTTATCTTCCTTATAGAAAATAGTACATAACACGTAATTATTAATTCATTATATTTTAATATAACCGAAACTAATTCGACTACAATCTAGTTATTCAACTTAGTACCTCCAATAGTTCTATAGCTGGAGCGGAATTAGGGAGGGGGAGGGGAAGAAATTTAATAATAAATGATAATACATTTTATCAAATTTATATAACTATTAAAATCATATAAAAACTTGTGTGCATATATATATATATATATATATATATATATAATAGATACTTTATAATTTAAATATGATAGCGAATCTTTTCAACTTATATTAATTTTTATTATTTGAAATTCGACTCCTAAAATTTACTCATATATTGTTTACTCTTGACGAAACAGTTACATTTTCTATTAAAAAAAATTCAAAACTTTGCAATCTACTTATTTTAAATCATATTTTAATATCTAATTAATGAAAAATCATTGAAAGCATCATGAAATTTAAAATCATAATTTAAAGTTTAAACATCTGAAGTTTGCCGAAAAAAGGCCTAGAAATTCCATAAACCCCAATTCCATCTTTACCTTCCCCTTTCTCTCACCTCTTCTCCGACTATCTCTGCGAGGTTCCTCCCCATTCACAATACAAATTTGAAATTTGAGGGGCTGGAATAAAAGGTTAATATTTTATACAGATAAATGTGTCATAAGACTAGTTCAAAGAATCAACAATCAAGTTAAATCTTTGACTTAAAATTTTCAAATCTTAAGCTTCACTTGTTGATGTACTCCAATATTCTTCAATTTTTTTTAATTTTAAAAAACTATAATCCTATATTTATTTTAGGGCAAAAAAAAAAACCCTTTTTATAAATTGTTTCCTCCCTGTAAATCCCTGTGCTGCCACCACCACAGTGCAGAAGAAAAGATGGTAGTCTCAGAGGAGGAGCTCAATAGACTATTCAGAGTCAGAAGGACAGTGATGCAAATGCTGAGGGATAGGGGCTACCTCGTTACAGACTTAGAGATTAACATCTCCAAGAATGACTTCAGGCTTCAATTTTCTGGGAACGTAAGAAGGAGGGACTTTGTTATTAATAAAGCTAAGAAACAGGACAGCTCTGACCAGGTATATTATTACTTACATCTTCTACTTCAAGCTTGTCTCTTTTTGCCACCCCAGATTCAAATTTTCCTTGTCCTACCTGTTCCCTACACCAAGGTGATTCTTTTATGCATAAATTCGGCTCTTTTCCTGCTGGACTTGTAATATTTTAGTATTTCTCAAACCATGGACTTCATTATGATGTTGCTGTTACCGGAGACTGCATGTCTGTATTGAAAAAGGAAAAAAAGTTGTGAATGCTCAGCATAATAATGTCAACTTAAGTATTGAACTTTCGCTGTCACGTGCATGAGGTATCCTAGCCTTTTCTTATGGACAAGACTTGAACTTATATACTTATACGATCTTATTTATAAATCACTTCCATCATGTTTCATATAAATTAAAGAAAACTTTAAACTTTATTAACTCTAATTTAAAATTCAACAATTTTCCAACTTTATCCCTATTTAATATATATTATATCTCATCTAAATAAAGTCAACACAATAATAAATAAAAGGTAAAATTATACATCTATACAAAAAATTTCTTTAAGTCCCTTATAAATAAGACCTGAGGAGTATTTAATTTACTTTTATCAGATCAGGTCAGAATACGTGTGTTTTATTTCAATGCAAGTTAACCATATTAATAGTAGAAGTTAGTCATGGAATAAATAATCCTTGAGAAAAATTCACATGTAAATATATTAAGCATATAAATTTATGTATCTAAGTTGTTCTCTTTTCTAATGCGTCCAGCCTCTTCATACCATGTTACTCAACTTAGCTAGAGTGAAGAATAGTCAAAATCTCTATTTGCAGTTCAAGTTCAATTTTAGAAGATGAAAATTACTACCTGATAACTTCATCTGTTACATGTTGAATATCCAAATTCATAATTAACATTATGCAGTCTGTAACAAGATTTTTCCCCACCGTGTTAAATCTTTTAGCTGGTTGCCTTTGCAGCAGATCTATGTTTTCTTTCCTGAGGAATCTAAGGTCACATCTGAGACAATAAGGACATACGCCAACCGCACTAAATCAGAGAATGTATTCAGAGCAATTTTGGTTGTTCGACAGAAATTGACTTTCTTTGCCCAGAAATCTATCGCTGAAATATCTTCAAACTTTCACTTGGAGTTCGAGGTTTTTCAGGTGACATAATTTACTTTGTGATCTTGAAGTGGAAAATTGTCGATGGTTGTTTAAAAAAGTAGCTTCATTAATACAGGAGTCAGAACTGCTCGTCAACATAACAGACAATGCTCTTGTCCCTAAACATAAGGTGCTTACTGACTCAGAGAAGAAAACCCTACTGGAGAAATACACCGTGAAAGAAACTCAGGTAGCTTGATTTAATGCCATTATTCTCTCAACTGTATTATATGGAAAAATGTCAAGTATCCAACAAACCTATATATGTTACATTTAGGCTCGGTTTTGACACACAGAAAAGTCAAAGGAAAATAGGAGGTGGAAAGAATATTAGGAAGGAAAACTCGTTAAAAAGGATTACTATTTTTAGGAGTTTATTGTTAGGAGGTTTCACTCTTCGGATTCCTTTCCTCGTTATTTTTCTTTCCACCCAAATTAAGGGCTAGACTATTAGAGTTATGAGAAGACATTAGGGCGCCAGATACTTGGATTTTAAGTTTAGTAGGCTAAATTCTGACTTCTTGAGCTTTGCTAAAATGATATATCAGAGTGGAATTTGCTTGTTATATGCATGCTTCATAGGTTGAGGGACCATACTCACCTGTACGCTGAGATTGAGTTAGGACCTGGTACAAGGTATCTTTGTAATATTTGTGTGAACTTGTCATCCCTTTGAGGTGATACTGACACTGAGACGGTTGGAAAATTTTCCCAATGATTTAGAAACTAGTCTCGTATGAATAGAGAGTTGAATCTGTCTGGCTACAATTTTACAGCTTCCATCTAATAATACCTGCACTTGAAATGGATCCTGATACTGAAATATACAATGAATTTCATGCTTATAAAGCTGACTTCATTTCTCTGAAATTGTCCTGAACATCTTGAATGAAGATTGCCTCTCATATTTTGATTCTTTTGAAACCTCAAGTCTTATCAGACACTGATATTGTATCTTCCTCTTGCAGCTTCCTAGAATGCAGGTCACTGATCCGGTTGCTAGATATTTTGGAATGAAACGTGGACAAGTTGTAAGGATCAGCCGAAATAGTGAAACTTCTGGCAAATATATAACCTACCGATATGTTGCATAAGTAGCATAATAATTCCATTGGAGGGAAACTGAATGTTTGATTGAAATCGTTTATTTATTTATTCCCTGTTCTTCCTCATTTTCTTCAATCCATGGGTATCTTTTGTCAGATAAATGAATATGAACAAAGACACAGATAATTATGCGGAGCCTGTTTGCATGGAACAAAGTTTAAGAAGTTTTGTATCGGCCTGTGTCAACAAGAAAACAGAGTTTTGTATTGAACCTTGTATTGTCTGCTCTATGTTTCAATAAAAAAGTTAGAACAAATATGTCTGATTTAGTTATACCCTTCATTGAAAAGTTTGATCATTGTCTCTTAAGAAACTGCAACTAAATTGTGCACCTAACAAACAAAAGAATTGCATTGAGAATCTTAAAGAGAAACTGCAATTCGTTAAGCAGTCCTAGAAATTACTCCCATTCCACAAATGAAGGTGAGGTTATTGAGGAGACATTAATGGGGGTTTTGCCATCAGCACTGATAGGATCAGAAGGGGAGGGCTGTGAAAACTCCATAGGCATTGATTTCCAGTGCAAGTTTGGCTCCCACTCCGCTTCTTTCAGCACTTTCAGTATTTCTTTGGCCACTATTTTGCTTCCGACACTTGATAGATGAATTCCATCTCTGACAAGTTATGTTATTCACAAGTTATTAACTGTATGATTCATTTAAACTTGATGTAAAGATTTATGAATTGTACACCTTCTGGTCCTTATTACAACGAAGAGAATAAAAAGTAATATGATGTTGGGGTTTAGTGTAGTTAATAAGAATAATATTGGATGTCTTTTAAGTTTTATGATAAATTTATTGTTTTTAATTATTTATATTGGTACGTGTGATTTAGTTAGAAGTGACTGATAATAGGGATCCGAGGAGTAATATACTTACGTGAAGCAAACATCTAACCAATCTTGTCTTTGTTGGAGAGCATTCCAGAGATCAATGGCTTTTATATTCCTCTCTTGACAGACCTTGAGGCATGCTTCTGAATATGTTCTACACAATTCGTTGGTTCGAGTCAAACCCAGCACACCACTGCATTGATTCATCCCAGTCATTTATAATTGCCTCATCACAAATTAGAATCTGAATTTAAATTCCAACGACACATCTCTGCTCTACTCTTCGGCGTCTATAAGTTGATTTGAGATGGTTAAAGAAAGAACCAAAAGAAGTGAGAACCTGAGTGATTTCTGAATCTGAGCCTCGTTGATAGGAGGAGCAGTGAGGAATATGAGACGAGTCTTCTCTGAAAGGCTCTGCCCAATCATCAACATTTGTTACATGTGTCATCCCATCAAAGCCGAGTCATATTACTTCATGATTTATAATAGGCTCAAGGTGCAAATCTATCCATAATATATTTGGATGCATACCTGACACTATAACATCTATTTGGATGCAAAAAGGATCATGAAAGTTCAAAAAGGGAGAGAAACTGCCAGAGTTATTTATTTAAGCAAATGTCTGCTAACTTATAGAGCATAAATGGACGTAGACGCTGTCATTAAAGAGTAATACTATCTCTGATCCCTTAATATAAGACCTTGTTTGACTTTTATTTTGATCCTCATTATAAGACTCCAATTCACTTTGTCTTTTATATTTATTCATTTTTTTTCAAGGTAGTCTTTTTAACAATGATAGTTCTAGTCAATAAACTTGATTAGTAAAGATGTTTTAGGGAAGACAACACCTATTTATTACAAACAATTAACTTAACATATTTTCTTAATCTCATTAAATTAGTCAACTAGTTCTTATAATTAAATGATTGTGGCATTTTTGCATTCTTTTGGAACTTTGATAAGCATTTTTACACTTAAATATGCATTCGTAGATGCCAAGTGACTAGATTTGCACGTTAACTATGAGAATACCTGGAGATAGTCAGCAATTGCTCTCATATTGTCTTTGTAATCGGAAAGAGGCACGTGAGGACCAAGTCCCGCAGGGTGAGGAAGCATGGAATCATTCCCCCCAAAGTACACTATTATCAAATCCGGCTGCACTCCTCCATCCTGAACCATTTGTGAATGAATTTGAGACTTCATCATAAGACTATCATTTGAGTATGGTTCAATACGTAATTTAGACTTATAGCAGCAAAAAAGGGGGGGAAATGAATTAAGGTTCTATCCAAAAGAATTAAATACAAAAAAATTCATTGAAATTATCAGACTAATTTGCAGTAATTACTAACTTGCCATCGTCTTTTTTTTTGTATTGACAACTAAAAGGACAGTTATTAACAACTTAAAGTATAAAGATTAATAATTATCACAATAAATATTAACAATACATGCATTAAGTCTTTGTGATGAGTTGAGAAAATATGTTGTTGATACTTTCCATATGTTAATTGTTGTACCTTAAGTTGTTAACGACTGTTCTTTCAGTTGTCAATATACATTTAAAAAAAAAAAGATGAAAGCAATTTAGTAATCGAACAAGTGGAATCTCTTACAATGAGATTCTTTGAGACTTCAGATGAATTTTACCATTTTAAGAGACTTTTTGTATTTAAAATTCTCGTAGGTATAACCTTAATACAATTTTCCCCCAGAAAAACTCAATAAATATTTATATTGGCAAAAAAAAAAAAAGAGGGGTTAATTTACCTTTGGGAAAACTTGAGGCAGAACCTCCAAAGCACGCTTTGAATTCCAACCCGAGTATCCACGTACTACTATGTCTGCCTGCACACATATATTTCAATTATTAAAACAGATATTAATAGCCTGAGATTATAAACGGGATTGAATCTCCCACCTTATACTTACAAGAAAACTTTCATACACTAGGCTACACAGTTATTCGCCAGTTACATTTAAATCTAATCAATTGTTGAATTACTCAATTGAATATAAAGGAACCCTCCAGATAAGTACGAGCATTTTGTAAGTTTGATATATTACCATAAATTACATCACAACTTAATTATCACAAAAAAAAAGAGTAAAAAAAACATATTAATGATGATTTATTTTATGATAAAATTTGTTAATGATAATTTATTTATGATAAAATTTGTTAATTTTGTTATAAAAAACACTGTTACTAACCATTAATGAGATTTTTCATCACTGAATTAATAAACAATGGAACTATTGGTAGTGTCCTCTTATTTGTGGTGTGAAGCTGAGGTAGCCATTATAAGACTGGTGCATTTTTACTTATTCTCCTGAATAAATACTAATTAAAGGGCATGAAAGTTCATAGAACAAGAAATAAAAGAAACCATAAGAAGATGGATTTTTATTTATTTATTTTTATTGATTGGTTGGTGAAGAAAAAATCCCCGGGCCGGGGGGGGGGGGAATCCATGATGATCAGACACGCACTTTCCAGAAATTGCTGATAAGGTAGAGGGAAACAAATACGTTGACTAATGATAATTATTGTTTGAGTAAACGATAATGTTCACAAATTAATCTTAATCTTCAGCCTCTACTTTTTTCCTGTGTATGTGTCATTTTTCCTCTACAAATTAAAGCAAAACAACCAACGTCCTTTCCGGATTTTAATTTCCTCCATGTACATTATACATACAATAAATTGAATAAAACTTTAATTCCACTAAATAATAATAATGCTCATGCTTGAATAATGATGAAAAAAAATTATGACATTTACTACATTCGATCCTAATTATAATATCTTATTTGTAGTCTATAAATAAAGCCTTATAATTAGGATTGTAGGTAGTATTTTATAACAGAAAGACTAAATTATCCAGCACTATTTTTATTCATTATAAAACTGAAGACATTTTCATGTGCATTACAGCAGTAAAAATAACTCGAGAAGGATGAAATAGTGCAACTCACCATGATTTTATGTTGTATATGGAGTCACATACATAGATTCTCGCAAAAATTTAAATATATAGTGGTAACTAATGAATAATACTATTCCCTGCTATTTAACGTAGGAACTAATTGAAAATTTAATATTAGCCTTATGAAATAAGACTTATTTCATAAATTTATCAACTTTTTTCTAAATTAACACTATTGATATTTTTTTCAATAATAATCAAATAAAAGAGTGAGGAAAAAAATTAAGAAAGTGCTAAGGGTGTGTTAGGAAAAAAAATATCATATTCAATAATTTAACTAACACTCTTATTCTTAATCTACTCAAATTACTTATAATTAGGTCTTATATTAAGGAAAAGAGAAAAGTATTATGATTTAAATATATGACTAAAGTATATATTTAGTCTTTTAATTTTTTTTATAAAGTTTCAATTTAGTCTCTTAACTTTTAAGAGTCTACTTTTAGTCCTTTAATCCTAATTTTTTTTCAAAAAATTGATTACATTAAGATTTTAAATGTTAATAAAATATTCTCAAATGTTAACACATTAAATTTAATTTTTAAAACATGCATGGTTGTTACAAAAAATTATCATTAAAGCCTAACACTTTTAAGTTTAAAAGATCAAATATATCATTTTTAAAGTTAAGGGAGTAACTTAAAACCTTATACAAAATTGAATGACCAAATATATACTTTAATCAAAATATATTTACGCAACATAATACATATGTTGGCAAAACAATGTAACCCTGATCCATTAATCAGGGGAAGCAGTTTTCTTTTTTTTAAATTTTATTTTTTGTGTGGATGACAAACAATAACAATGTTAGAAAACTAAAATGCATGTTTCATGTCTGGACATGTCCTGTGTTCTTACAAAAGTTTCACATAAAACCAGAAAAACAGACCGAACCCATTTAGGCTTTGAAATTATGAGGACCGGGTTTAAAATTATTTCCCTCAAATAGAAAATAAGTTCTGGAGGGCTGAGGGCTAAAAAAGGCTGACCTGTTTATGCCTTTTTATAATTTTTTTTTGTTTTTTTAAATTTTTTATGTAATTGTAATATTATTAATTTTTTACATTGTTAATAATATTTTAAATATTTAGTTATTATTATTATTTTAAAATTAGATTTTATAGAATGATTTGATTTATTTAGTTTTAGGTAATAATTTATCAATTAAATTTTTAAAAAATGAGTTAATTTAGACTTTAATAATGATTTGATTTATATTATATGTATTGATATTTTTAAACTATATATATATTTGATAATAGAGTATTTTTATATTTATATAACTTGTGATTCTATAATTTGATTTAGAAATTCGTGAGTTTCAACAACAAGATTTCTCACATTAAAGTAAAATAATAACTAGATTGTAAAATTTAAAAATAAAATTCCTATAAAGAAGAAAAACTTGATATTTTTGTTACGAAAGAAAATCATACTTATGAAGAAGAATAATTGATTATAGTGATGATAAAATTTTAAAAGATTAATGATAGTGTTTATTTATTGCACAATTACATTATGGATAAAACTTTTGGATGTTGTTATTTGTTAATAAATGTTTTAGATGTTTTTGGATGTTGATGGATATTTATATATGATGATATTTTGTATTTGTAACTTAATTTTATTCATATTTATGTCTTTTATTAATAATTTTATTGGTTTATTTTTATTTTTGATAAAAAATATAAAAAATAGTATTTTTTTTCTTAAATAAGTCAAAAGCCCGCGGACCGACTTTAAGTCCGTTAATTTAAAAACTGGACCTAATAAATTAGAGTATTTTTAAAATTTCAATTCTAGAAGACCGGTTTTTTAAAACCCACCAGCTCTGGAGAGCCAGGACGGTCCAAATTCCCATCTCTAGTTTCACGCTTGGGATTTTCAGAGCATCAGAAGCAAGGAAACAAACTGAGTTTGATGACGGTGTTCTGGATTCTATACATATGTATATTTTGGCCAACACTTTCAAAGTCAAATCAAAATATGATGGTCGAAGAAGAGAGGAATGAGATCCAAATGAACGAGAACTCAGAATTATATATAGAACAGGAGAGATAACAACAGCCCCGACAAAAGGATTAAAACGAAGGATTTGGAATTTGCTTTGCCTTGTTTTCCACAGAGAAGAACACAGAGGCACGCGAATCCAAAATATGAATAAAAACGAAGATATATAGTTTTAACTATAATGTCACAGACAGAAGAAACCGAAGAAATTAAAGAAGAAGAAGATGATGAAGAAGAGAACGTACCCTGCGAGAATAGAGGTGGGCGAGAATGGAACCCCAACCTTCATGGCTGAAACTGTACTCAACAATGGAGGAACCAAACAGCACAATCTGAGGCCTCACTGGTCCAACCATCTCTCTCTCTCTCTCTCTCTTTCTCTCTGCGTGTGCAAATACACATGTATATTTATATATATATGGCTCCCTCTGCTATAACTTGTTTGTTTGGTTGCTTACTTTTTCAAATTTACAATTCTGCTTGGTCCCCTCTAACATTGATAGATCTTGCACCACCGAATTGTCGCTATTACATCATTTAATTAATTTGTCTGATTTATACGCTCCATTGGATGCCACCCCAAGCTGCCTCAATCATCCGTCTCTTTCCTTCTTTCTTTTTATTTCCATATCTACCTCGGCATATTGTTTCATTTTGGAGTTCGAGGTAATAAATTACTACTTTTGATTTGTAATATAAAAACTAGTTTGATATTTAATTTGATTTTAAATATAACATTTCAATTTATTTTGTCTATCATATTTATACATGTTTCTAAAATAATCCTTGTAATAGTTGCACATATTAAATATTTTATCAAATAGTTGTTTTAGCAAATATATATGATTAACAAAGGTATTATGAAAAAAATAACACATGTTTATTATAAATAATTAACTTAACAAATTTATTTAATCTACTCAAATTAATCAACTATCTCTTATATGATAATATATATATATAATAGAACTTTATAATTTTATATATATGCACACAGGTTTTTATATAAAATAACCCCATTGGTGGGAGGGGAAGAAATTTAATAATAAATGATAATACATTTTATCAAATTTATAGAACTATTAAAATCATATAAAAACTTGTGTGCATATATATAAAATAGATACTTTATAATTTAAATATGATAGCGAATCTTTTCAACTTATATTAATTTTTATTATTTGAAATTCGACTCCTAAAATTTATTCATATTAAAAAAAATTTAAAACTTTGCAATCTCCTTATTTTAAATCATATTTTAATATTTAAGTAATGAAAAATCATTGGAAGCATCATAAAATTTAAAATCACAACTTAAAGTTTAAACATCTCCTGATGTTTGCTGGAAAAAAGGCCTAGAAATTCCATAAACCCCAATTCCATCTTTATCTTCACCTTTCTCTCACCTCTTATCTACCATCGCTTTCTTCTCCAGACTATCTCTGCGAGGTACCTACCCATTTACCATACAAATTTGAAATTTTGAGGGACTGGAATAAAAGATTAGATTTTCTATACAGATAAATGTGTCATAAGTAGGGGTGTTCAAGGCCGGTCCATTCCGGTCGGCCCGTTCCGGTCCCGGTCTTATTGGGACGGGACGGATCCGTCCCGAAATTTTTCGGGACGGGACAAACCGGGACAGGACACGGGACGAGGTCGTATTTATATAATATCATTTTTTTCATATTTTTTTAAGATTTGAGACTATTGTATGGAATTATGGATATATTTATTTAGAGTTTTTATATTTGTTAATGATTTGAGATTATTGATTATTAGAATTTTTAGCAAGTTTTTATTGTGTTAAAAGCTTTTGTTTAGAGTTTTTAATGACTATTATATGTAATATTTTGAGCTTTTGTTTAAGAGTGCCTAAATAAATAAAAAAGAAAATAAAAAGATGTTTTTATAAGATTTAAGCTCAAAAAAATATAATTAAAAAAATCAGATTTTTTTAAAAATTTTAAAAAAATATTTTCGGGATATCCTAGTCCTGTCCCGGATCCGTCCCGTCCCGACCGGGATCGGGACAACCCCGGGACGGGCCGGGATACGGGATAGAAAATCTGTCCCGTTATTATTCATCGGGACGGAACTGGGACGGGCTTGTCCCGGTCCCGATTTGTCCCATGAACAGTCCTAGTCATAAGACTAGTTCAAAGAAGCAACAATCAAGTTAAATCTTTGACTTAAAATTTTTTTCAAATCTTAAGCTTTACTTGTTGATGTACTCCAATATTCTTCAATTTTTTTAATTTTAAAAAACTATGATCCTATATTTATTTTAGGGCCAAGAAGAACCCTTTTTATAAATTGTTTCCTCCCTGCAAATACCTATGCCGCCACCACATCAATGCAGAAGAAAAGATAGTAGTCTCAGAGGAGGAGCTCAATAGACTATTCAGAGTCAGAAGGACAGTGATGCAAATGCTGAGGGATAGGGGCTATCTCGTTACAGACTTAGAGGTTAACATGTCCAAGAATGACTTCAGGCTTCAATTTTCTGGGAACACAAGAAGGAGGGACTTTGTTATTAATAAAGCTAAGAAACATGATAGCTCTGACCAGGTATATCATTACTTTCATATTCTACTCCAAGCTTCTTTCTTTTTGCCACCCCAGATTCAAATTTTCCTTGTTCCCCCTGTTTCCTAAACCAAGGTGATTCTTTTATGCATAAATTCGGCTCTTTTACTGTTGGACTTGTAATATTTTAGTATTTCTCAAGCTATGGACTTCATTATGAAGTTACTGTTACCGGAGGCTGCATGTCTGTATTGAAAAAGGAAAAAAAAGTTGTGAATGCTCAGCATAATAATGTCAACTTGAGCACTGAATTTTTGGTGTCACGTGCATGATGTATTTTAGCCTTTTCTTATGGACAAGACTTGAACTCATGTATTTAATGTACTTTTATCAGATCAGGCCAGAATAAGTGTGTTTTATTTCAAAGCAAGTTAACTATATTAATAGTAAAAGTTAGTCATGGAATAAATAATCCATGAAAAAAAATTCACGCGTAGTAAATATATTAAGCATATAAATTTATGTATCTAAGTTATTCTCTTCTCTTATGTGTCTAGTCTCTTCAGACCATGTTACTCAACTTAGCTAGAGGGAAGAATTAGTCAAAATCTCTATTTGCAGTTCCAGTTCAATTTTAGAGGACGAAAATTACTACTTGATCACTTCATCTGTTATATGTTGAACACTTATCCAGTCTGTAACAAGATTTTTTTTCCCGTGTTAAATCTTTTAATTGGTTGCCTTTGTAGCAGATCTATGTTTTCTTTCCTGAGGAATCTAAGGTTACATCTGAGACAATAAGGACATACGCCAACCGCACTAAATCAGAGAATGTATTCAGAGCAATTTTGGTTGTTCAACAGAAATTGACTTTCTTTGCCCAGAAATCTATTGCTGAAATATCTTCAAACTTCCACTTGGAGTTCGAGGTTTTTCAGGTGACATAGTTTACTTTGTGATCTTGAATTGGAAAATTGTCGATAGTTGTTTGAAAAAGTAGCTTCATTAATACAGGAGTCAGAACTGCTCGTCAACATAACAGACAATGCTCTTGTTCCTCAACACAAGGTGCTTACTGACTCAGAAGAAAAACTTACTGGAGAAATACACCGTGAAAGAAACTCAGGTAACTTTATTTAATGCCATTATTCTCTCAACTGTATTATATGGAAAAATGTCAAGTGTCCAACAAACCTATATATGTTACATTTAGGCTTGGTTTTGACAGAGGGGGAAGTCAAAGGAAAATAGGAGGTCGAAAGAATATTAGGAAGGAAAACTCCTAAAAAAAAAATTACTATTTTTAGGAGTTTTCACTCTTCGTATTCTTTTTCTCTTTATTTTTCTTTCCATCCAAATCAAGGGTTAGACTACTAGGGTTATGAGAAGACATTAGGGTGCCAGATGCTTGGGTTTTAAGTTTAGTAAGTTAACTTCTAGAGCTTTGCTAAAATGACATATCAGAGTGAAATTTGCTTGTTATATGCATGCTTCAGAGGTTGAGAGACCTACTCATCTGCACACTAAGACTGAGTTAGGACATGGTATGATGTATCTTTGTAATATTTGCGTGAACTTGTCATCTGTTTGAGGTGATACTGACACTCAGACTGTTGGAAAATTTTCCGAATGATTTAGAAACTAGTCTCGTATGAATAGAGAGTTAAATCTGTCTGACTACAATTTTACAGCTTCCATCTAATAATACCTGCACTTGAAATGGATCCTGATGCTGAAATGTACAATGAATTTCATGCTTATAAGGCTTACTTCATTTCTCTAAAATTGCCTCTCATATCTTGATTCTTTTGAAACCTCAAATCATCAGACATTGATATTGTTTCTTCCTCTTTCAGCTTCCTAGAATGCAGGTCACGGATCCAGTTGCTAGATATTTTGGAATGAAACGTGGACAAGTTGTAAGGATCAGCCGAAATAGTGAAACTTCTGGCAAATATATAACCTACCGATATGTTGCATAAGTAACATAATAATTCCATTGGAGGGAAACTGAATGTTTGATTGAAATCCTTTATTTATTTATTCCCTGTTCTTCTGCATTTTCTTCAATCCATACGTATCTTTTGTCAGATAAATGAATATGAACAAAGACACATAGTTACGTAGAGCTTGTTTGCATGGAACAAAGTTCAAAAAGTTTTGTATTATACTGTGTCAACTAGAAGCATGGAACAAAGTTTTGTATTAAACCTTCTATTGTCTGCTCTATGTTTCAAGAAAAAAGTCAGAACAAATATGTATGATTTATTTATATCATTCATTGAAAAGCTTGATCATTGTCTCTTAAGAAACTGCATCCAAATTGTGCACCTAACAAACAAAAGAATTGCATTGAGAATCTTAAAGAGAAACTGCAATTCGTTAAGCAGTCCAAGAAATTACTCCCATTCCATAAATGAAGGCAAGGTTATTGAAGAGACACTAATGGTGGTTTTGCCATCAGCACTGACAGGATCATAAGGGGAAGGTTGTGAAAACTCCATAGGCATTGATTTCCAGTGCAAGTTTGGCTCCCACTCAGCTTCTTTCAGAACCTTCAATATTTCTTTCGCCACTATTTTGCTTCCCACACTCGACAGATGAATTCCATCTCTGACAAGTTATGTTATTCACAAGTCATGAACAGTACAACTCATTAAAACTCGATGCAGAGATTTATGAATTATATTCCCTCTAGTCCTTATTATAAGAGAGAGAATAAAAATTAATATGATGTTCGAGTTTAGTATAGTTAATAAGAATAATATTAGATATTTTTTAAATTTTACGATAAATTTAATGTTTTTAATTATTGATATTGGTACATGTGATTTAGTTAGAAGTAACTGATAATAAGAATCCGAGAAGTAATATGCTTACGTGAAGCAAACATCTAACCAATCTTGTCTTTGCTGGAGAGCATTCCAGAGATCAATGGCTTTTATATTCATCTCTTGACAGAGCTTGAGGCATGCTTCTGAATATATTCTACACGATTCGTTGGTTCGAGTCAAACTCAGCACACCACTGCATTGATTCATCCCAATCATTTATAATTCCCTCATCACAAATCGGAATCTGAATTTAAATTCCAACCACATATCTCTACTCTACTCTACTCTTTGGTGTCTATAAGTTTATTCGAGATGGCTAAAGAAAGAACCAAAAAAAAAAAAAAAAAAAACAAGAAGAGAAGTGAGAACCTGAGTGATTTCTGAATCTGAGCCTCGTTGATAGGAGGAGCAGTGAGGAATATAAGACGAGTCTTCTCTGAAAGGCTCTGCTCAATCATCAACATTTGTTACATGTGTCAGCCATCAAAGCTGAGTCATATTTCCTTATGATTTATAATAGCCTCAAGGCGCAAATTTAACCACCAAGTATTCGCCTTGGTACCATAATATTCACTTGGATGCAAAAATGGCCATAAAAATTTAAAAAAAGGTGCAAAAATGTCACCGCTGTTAATTTAAGTCTGTCAACTTTTAGAACATAGATGGACATAAGACTCACTATTTTTTTCTTTCTAAAACATAAGTATCCTTTTATTAGAAGCAATTCTATTCGAAACATTGTCGGGAACTAAATGGGAGTCTTCGGGGATTCGAATATTGGTTCACCATGTTGTAAGGAACTAACCCGTTCTACTAGACTCAATTCTTGTTGATACAGAAGACTCACTATTAAAAAGTAACAGACGTTTGCTTAAATAAATGGCTGCGGCAATTTGGACCCTTTTTGAAACTTTCATAGGCACTCTGACAGCACCCAAGTGAACATTACAGTTTCAGATGCGTACTCACAGTTACTTCGTGAGGAGATTTGGATGTTAAATGTGAGAATACCTTGAGATGGAGAGCAATGGTTTTCATATTGTGGATGTATTCGGGAAGAGGCACGTGAGGACCAAGTCCTGAAGGGTGGGGAAGCATGGAATCATTTCCTCCAAAGTACACTATTATCAAATCCGGCTGTACTCCTCCATCCTGAATTATTTGTGAATGAATTTGAGATTTCATAAGACTATTATTTGAGTATGGTTTAATATGTAATTTAGATTTAATAGTAGCATAAATGTGTGGCACAAAAATGAAAAAAATTGTATTAAGATCCTATCCAAGAGAATTGAATATAAAAAATTCTATTGAAATCATCAAATTAATATGAAGTTTTAAGGAATCTCATTGGAAGAAATCCCACTTGTTCAATTACTAAATTGCCATCATTTTTTTTTTTAAAGTATGCATTAACGGCTAAAAAGACAGTCATTAACAATTGAAGGTATAATGATTAACAACTATTATGATAAGTATTAACAACCAATACATTAAATCTTTGTTATGAGCCAAGAAAATGTGTTGTTAATGCTTGCCATGATAGTTATTAATTATTGTACCTTAAGTTATTAATGATTGCTCTTTTAGTGGTCAATGTAAACCTAAAAAAAAGAAGATAAAAACAATTTAGTAATTGAATAAGTAGAATCTCTTACAATAGGTCTCTTCAGATTAATTTGATTATTTTAAGAAATTTTTGTATTTAATTCTTTTGAGGAGAACCTTAATACAATTTTCCCCCAAAAAAACCTCATTAAATATTTATACTTGCAAAAAAAAAAAAAAAGAGGGTTTAATTTACCTTTGGGAAAACTTGAGACAGAACCTCCAAAGCACGCCTTGAATTCCAACCCGAGTATCCACGTAATACTATGTCTGCCTGCACACACATATATTTGAATTAGAGAGACAGATGCTAATAGCATTTAAATTACATTTAAATCTAATCAATTGTTGAATTACTCAACTCAATGTAAAGGAGCCTTCCAGAGAAATACGAGCATTTTGTATGTTTGATATATTACCATAAATTACATCACAACTTAATTATCACAAAAAAAAAAAAACAACATAATAGTGATGATTTATTTTATGATAAAATTTGTTAATTTTGTTATAAAAAACACTGTTACTAACTGATTAACGAGATTCTTGGTCACTAAATTAATAAACAACGGAACTATTGGTTATATTAGTATGTTGTTTAGGTACCCATTATAAGACATTAAGACTAGCGTACTTTTGCTTATTCTCTTGAATAATTACTAATTAAAGGGCACAAAAGTTCATAGAACAAGAGATAAAACATACCATAAGAAGATTCCTATTTATTTACTCTTCCGGTCCTTAATATAGGATCCAATTATTAAGTTGGTTTTGGTCTTAAATATAAGACCTATTTATTATATTTATCAATTTTCTCTAAATTACCCCTATAGATACTCTGTCAGTCATAATCAAGTAAAAGAGAGAGATGAGGCATTAAGAAAAATGATTATGATGTTTTAGGAAAAATGTGTCACATTTCTTATAATTAACTAACTTACCTAACTTTCTTAATCTAATCAAATTAGTTAAATGGGTCTTATATTAAGGATCGGAGGAGTATTTATTTTTATTGATTGGCTGGTGAAGAAAGGATGATGAGAATCGCACTTTCCAGAAATTGCTGATAAAGTAGAGGGAAACAACAATGCTGACTAATGATCATTATTGTTTGAGTAGAAGATATTATTCACATTTTAATCTTATGAATGGAAAAAATTTATTTTCATAAAAAATTTATTTATTTATTCTTTATATCCATAAAAAATTTATTTATTTTTCTTTGGACTTAAATAACCTGATTATATTAGATACTATTAAATACTTGCCCTTTTTTAAAAAGAGGCCAATTTTGATTTGATCGCACCTTATTAATTAGTTGATGTCAACATATAAAGTAACATAGTAATTAATACGAAAAAAGAGATCCTTCTTATCCTAATCTTCAGCCGCCACCTTTTTCCGCATGTATGTGTCATTTTTCCTCTATAAATTAGAGCAAAGCAACCAACCTCCTTTCCCGATTTTAATTTCCTCCATGTATTTTCATTATCATCCAAACATATATGAAAACTATTATATATATAATAAATTGAATTTTTTTGTACGCACCATATAACATTATCAAAAAGACTAAACTAAAATTTTAATTCCACTAAATAATAATAATGCTCATGGTTGAATAATGATCAAAGAAAAATTATAACATTTACTACCTCCAGTCCTAATTACAAACGAGGTCTTATAATTAGAATCGGAGATAGTATTTTATAACGGAAAAGCTAAGTTATTCTCCCACATGTTGAAAGACATTTAAATTACCCAACACTACTCTGTTAATTATAAAACTGAAGACATTTTCATGTGCATTACAGCAGTAGAAATAGCTCGTGAAGGATGCAATAGTACAACTTACTATGATTTTATATTGTATACGGAGTCACATATAGATTCTCGTATAAATATATGGGAGAATTACAATGAGATCCCAAATAAGGAAAACAATTAAAAAACAAGTCCCAGAGGTTGTTATTCCCACTATAGGACTTGTCATTATAGACTGTTGAGGTTGTTATTAGAATATTTTGGTAATTATTTCTCTTCTGTGGGACTTGATTGTAATTTCTCCTAATATTATTCTTCTGGTATTTAATAAAGGACCTCATTAAGGAGTTAATATTTCGTCTTATATATAAGACTTATTTTACAAATTTATCAATTTTTTTCTAAATTAACCTATTGATATTTTCCTAACAATAATCTAATAAGAAAAGGGGAGCAGAAATTAAGAAAGATACTAAGGGATGTTTTATGAAAAAACACACGTCATATTAACTAACTTAACTAACATTTTTATTCTTAATCTGCTCAACTTAATTAATTAAATCTTACATTAACGACTGAGTGAAAGTACTATCATTTAAATATATTTAGGCAACATAATACATCTGCTGATCCATTAATCACGGGAAGCAGTTTCTCAATTTTTTTTAAACTTTTTTTTTTGTGGATGACAAACAATGACAATGTTGGAAAACTAATTGTATGTTTCATGTCTGGACATGTCCTGTGGTCTTACAAAAGTTTCGCACTCGGGATTTTCAGAGCATCAGAAACAGGAAACAAACTGAGTTTGATGATGGTGTTCTGGATTACATATCTATATATATTTTGGCCAACACTTTCAAAGTCAAATCAAAATATGATGATCGAAGAAGAAAGGAATGAGATCCAAATGAATGAAATCTCCGAACTACATATAGAACAGGAGAGATAACAACACCCCAACAACAACAGAAGGATTAAAACGAAGGATTTGGAATTTGCTTTGCCTTGTTCTCTACAGAGAGGAACACCGAGGCATGCGAATCCAAAATATGAATCAAAACGAAGATATATAGTTTAATTATAATGTCACAGACAGAAGAATCGAAGAAGGAAGAAGGAATCGACGAAGAAGAGAACGTACTCTGCGAGAATAGAGGTGGGCGAGAATGGAACCCCAACCTTCGTGGCTGAACTGAGCTCAACAATGGAGGAACCAAACAGCACAATCTGAGGCCTCACTGGTCCAACCCTCCTCTCTCTCTCTCTCTCTCTCTCTCTCTCTCCTCTCTCTCTCTCTCTCTCTTCTCTCTGTATATAGAGGGCCCTGATGTACTTGTTTGTTTGGTTGCTTAATTTCCGAAATTTACAATTCAGCTCGGTCCCCCTCTAACATTTATACATCCTGCACCACCGAATTTTCGCTAT